>NC_069506.1:39287906-39420161 GCF_027579735.1 Bombina bombina
AATTGTTCGCCGGCGAATAGTTCCCGGCGAACATAGCTTGTTCGCGTTCGCAACAGCGGGCGAACATATGCGATGTTCGATCCGCCCCCTATTCGTCATCATTGAGTAAAGTTTGACCCTCTATCTCACAGTCTGCAGACACATTCCAGCCAATCAGCAGCAGACCCTCCCTCCCAGACCCTCCCAGCTCCTGGACAGCAGCCATTTTAGATTCATTCGGAAGCTGCATTCTTAGTGAGAGGAGGGACAGTGTAGCTGCTGCTGATTTAATAGGGAAATTGATAGCTAGGCTAGTGTATTCAGTGTCCACTACAGTCCTGAAGGACTCATCTGATCTCTGCTGTAAGGACAGCACCCCAAAAAGCCCTTTTTAGGGCTATAACATCAGTCTGTTTTTTTTTTCCCCTGTGTAATCTAATTGCAGTTGCCTGCCAAGCCACTTGCCCAGTGCCACCACTCATATCTGGTGTAACAGTAGTGTAAATTAAAAAAAAAAAACTTTTTGGACTGTGAAACATCAGTCTGCTAGTGTAATATAATTGCAGTTGCCTGCCTGCCAGCGTGTGTGCCAGGCTCACAGCGTATACTGTGCCCACTTGCCCAGTGCCACCACTCATATCTGGTGTAACAATAGTGTAAATTAAAAAAAAAAAACTTTTTTGACTGTAAAACATCAGTCTGCTTGTGTAATCTAATTGCAGTTGCCTGTCTGCCAGCGTGTGTGCCAGGCCCACTTGCCCAGTGCCACCACTCATATCTGGTGTAACAGTAGTGTAAATGTAAAAAAAAAAACTTTTTTAACTGTGAAACATCAGTCTGCGTGTGCAATCTAATTGCAGTTGCCTGCCTGCCAGCGTGTGTGCCAGGCCCACTTGCCCAGTACCACCACTCATATCTGGTGTAACAGTAGTTTAAATTTAAAAAAAAAAACTTTTTTGACTGTGAAACATCAGTCTGCTTGTGTAATCTAATTGCAGTTGCCTGCCTGTCAGCGTGTGTGCCAGGCTCACTTGCCCAGTGCCACCACTCATATCTGGTGTAACAGTAGTGTAAAATTAAAAAAAAAACTTTTTTGGCTGTGAAACATCAGTCTGCTAGTGTAATATAATTGCAGTTGCCTGCCTGCCAGCGTGTGTGCCAGGCTCACAGCGTATACTGTGCCCACTTGCCCAGTGCCACCACTCATATCTGGTGTAACAGTAGTGTAAATAAAAAAAAAAAAAAAACTTTTTTGACTGTAAAACATCAGTCTGCTTGTGTAATCTAATTGCAGTTGCCTGCCTGCCAGCGTGTGTGCCAGGCCCACTTGCCCAGTGCCACCACTCATATCTGGTGTAACAGTAGTGTAAATTTAAAAAAAAAAAACTTTTTTGACTGTGAAACATCAGTCTGCGTGTGTAATCTAATTGCAGTTGCCTGCCTGCCAGCGTGTGTGCCAGGCTCACAGTGTATACTGTGCCCACTTGCCCAGTGCCACCACTCATATCTGGTGTAACAGTAGTGTAAATTTTTAAAAAAAAAACTTTTTTGACTGTGAAACATCAGTCTGCTTGTGTAATCTAATTGCAGTTGCCTGCCAGCATGTGTGCCAGGCCCACTTGCCCAGTGCCACCACTCATATCTTGTGTAACAGTAGTGTAAACTTTAAAAAAAAAAAACTTTTTTGACTGTGAAACATCAGTCTGCTTGTGTGATCTAATTGCAGTTGCCTGCCTGCCAGCGTGTGTACCAGGCCCACTTGCCCAGTGCCATTACTCATATCTGGTGTAACAGTAGTGTAAACTTTAAAAAAAAAAAACTTTTTTGACTGTGAAACATCAGTCTGCTAGTGTAATCTAATTGCAGTTGCCTGCCTGCCAGCGTGTGTGCCAGGCTTACAGCGTATACTGTGCCCACTTGCCCAGTGCCACCACTCATATCTGGTGTAACAGTAGTGTAAATTAAAAAAAAAAAAAACATTTTTGACAGTGAAACATTAGTCTGCTTGTGTAATCTAATTGCAGTTGCCTGCCTGCCAGCGTGTGTGCCAGGCTCACAGCGTATACTGTGCCCACTTGCCCAGTGCCACCACTCATATCTGGTGTAACAGTAGTGTACATTTTTTTTAAAAAATTTTTTGACTGTGAAACATCAGTCTGCTTGTGTAATCTAATTGCAGTTGCCTGTCTGCCAGCGTGTGTGCCAGGCCCACTTGCCCAGTGCCACCACTCATATCTGGTGTAACAGTAGTGTAAATTTAAAACAAAAAACTTTTTTGACTGTGAAACATCAGTCTACTTTTTTGTGTCAGGCTCACAGCGTATACTGTGCCCACTTGCCCAGTGGCACCACTCATATCTTGTTTAATAGTAGTGTAAGTGTACATTTAAAAAAAAAAAAAACTTTTTGGACTGTGAAACATCAGTCTGCTTTTTTGTGTCAGGCTCACAGCGTATACTGTGCCCACTTGCCCAGTGCCACCACTCATATCTTGTTTAATAGTAGTGTAAGTGTACATTTAAAAAAAAAAAAACTTTTTGGACTGTGAAACATCAATCTGCTTTTTTGTGTCAGGCTCACAGCGTATACTGTGCCCACTTGCCCAGTGGCACCACTCATATCTTGTTTAATAGTAGTGTAAGTGTACATTTAAAAAAACAAAAACTTTTTGGACTGTGAAACATCAGTCTCATTTTTTGTGTCAGGCTCGCAGCGTATACTGTGCCCACTTGCCCAGTGCCACCACTCATATCTTGTTTAATAGTACTGTAAGTGTACATTTAAAAAAAAAAAAAACTTTTTGGACTGTGAAACATCAGTCTGCTTTTTTGTGTCAGGCTCACAGCGTATACCGTGCCCACTTACCCAGTGGCACCACTCATATCTTGTTTAATAGTAGTGTAAGTGTACATTTAAAACAAAAAAAACTTTTTGGACTGTGAAACATCAGTCTGCTTTTTTGTGTCAGGCTCACAGCGTATACTGTGCCCACTTGCCCAGTGGCACCACTCATATCTTGTTTAATAGTAGTGTAAGTGTACATTTAAAAAAAAATGACAGGCAGAGGCAAGCCACCCCACAGGTGCTGTCGTGGTCATGGTGCTGTGATTCCCTTTGGCCCTAGAATAGTGCCCAGTGTTCAGAGGCCACGTACCATGAACTCGAAAAGTTCTGAGGACATAGTTGACTTTTTAACACAGGACACCCAATCTTCTATAGCTTTCGCTCCGAACCTTGACGCACCATCCTCCTCCAGCTTATCTTTGGGCACCTCTCAAGTTACCACTCGCCCGCCTGCCACCACCACCAACTCTAGCACCACAGCCGCTTCACTTGATCTGTCAGAGGAGTTATTTACACATCAGTTGGAAGAAATGAGTGATGCGCAACCATAATTGACAGAGGATGTAGATAACAGTGATATGTCTCAGTCAGGCAGCATTACAGACATGGACGTATGGTGTGATGATGATAATGTTGTACCCGCTGCTGCTTCCTTTGTTGATTTGTCAGATACAAGTGAAGCGGTTGATGATGAAGATGCGTCCGTAGATGTCACGTGGGTGCCCGCTAGAAGAGAAGAAGAACAGGGGGAAAGTTCAGATGGGGAGACAGAGAGGAGGAGGAGGAGGAGATGAGTTGGGAGCAGGGGGAGGTCGTCGCAAGGAGCTAGTGGCACAATCAGACAGCATGCATCGGCACCCGGGGTCAGCCAGACAGCACGCCAATCAACGCATGCTGTTGCCACCACCAGAATGCCGTCATCGCAGAGCTCAGCAGTGTGGCATTTTTTTGTGTGTCTGCCTCTGGGATCAACACATGAGTAGAAGCAGAACACAAACTCAAAGCGCCATCCTCCTCCTGGTCCAGCATCTTCAGCCACGTCAACCACTGCTGTCCTCCTTGCCCCCTCTCAACCATCTGCCACTCCGTCTGTCTTCCGGAGCAGTTCCTGCTCATCTACCCACAGTCAGGTGTCTGTCAAGGACATGTTTGAGCGTAAGAAGCCAATGTCACAAAGTCACCCCCTTGCCCAGCGTCTGACAGCTGGCTTCTCTGAACTCTTAGCCCACCAGCTTTTACCATACAAGCTGGTGGAGTCTGAGGCATTCAAAAAATTTGTAGCTATTGGGACACCGCAGTGGAAGGTACCCGGCCGAAATTTCTTTGCACAAAAGGCAATCCCCAACCTGTACTCGATTGTGCGAAAGGAAGTAATGGCATGTCTGGCACACAGTGTTGGGCAAGGGTCCATCTGACCACTGATAGCTGGTCTGCAAAGCATGGTCAGGGCAGGTATATCACCTACACTTCACATTGGGTAAACCTGCTGACGGTTGCCAAGCATGGAATGCGTGGCTCTGCAGAGGAGTTGGTGACACTGCCACGACTTGCAGGCAGGCCTGCTGCAACCTCCTCTACTCCTCCTACTCCATTCTCTTCCATAACCTCCTCGGCTGAGTCCTCTTCTGCTGCTGCGTGTTGCTCCACATCAACGGCACCCCCCCCAGCTCCGCAGGTACTATTCCACATCCCAGATACGGCATTGTCACGCCGTCTTGGGGTTGACTTGCCTGAAAGCAGAGAGTCACACCGGACCAGCACTCCTGTCCGCCCTGAACGCACAGGTGGATCAGTGGCTGACTCCGCACCAACTGGAGATCAGCAAAGTGGTTTCTGACAACAGAAGTAATTTGGTGGCGGCATTGAAATTGGGCAAGTTGACACATGTGCCGTGCATGGCACATGTGTGTAATCTGATCGTACAACGCTTTGTGCATAAGTACCCAGGCTTACAGGATGTCCTGAAGCAGGCCAGGAAGGTGTGTGGCCATTTCAGGCATTCCTACACGGCCATGGCGCACTTTTCACATATCCAGCGGCGAAACAACATGCCAGTGAGGCGTTTGAGTTGCGACAACCCGACACATTGGAATTCAACACTCCTAATGTTCGACCGCCTGCTCCAACAAGAAAAAGCCATTAATGAGTATTTGTATGACCGGGGTGCTAGGACAGCCTCTGCGGAGCTGGGAATTTTTTCGCCACATTACTGGACGCTCATGCGCAATGCCTGTAGGCTCATGCGTCCTTTTGAGGAGGTGACAAACCTAGTCAGTCGCACCAAAGGCACCATCAGCGACATCATACCATTTGTTTTCTTCCTGGAGGGTGCCCTGCGAAGAGTGCTGGATCAGGCCGTAGATGAGCGTGAAGAGGAAGAGTTGTGGTCACCATCACCACCAGTAACAGCCTTATCAGCATCGCTTGCTGGACCAGTGGCAACGCTGGAAGAGGATTGTGAGGAAGAGGAGTCAGAGGATGAATGTGGCTTTGAGGAGGAGGAGGAAGACCAACCACAACAGGCATCCCAGGGTGCTCGTTGTCACCTATCTGGTACCCGTGGTGTTGTACGTGGCTGGGGGGAAGAACATACCTTCAGTGAGATCACTGAGGATGAGGAACAGGACATGAGTAGCTCGGCATCCAACTTTGTGCAAATGGGGTCTTTCATGCTGTCGTGCCTGTTGAAGGACCCTCATATAAAAAAGCTGAAGGAGAACGACCTGTACTGAGTGTCCATGCTACTAGACCCATGGTATAAGCATAAAGTGCCTGAAATGTTACCGAATTGCAGCAAGTCGGAAAGGATGCAGCAGTTCCAAAATAAATTAAAAAGTATGCTTTACACAGCGTATAAGGGTGATGTCACAGCACAACCGGAATCTAACAGAGGAAGAGGTGAAAGTAATCCTCCGACTCCCACGACCACGCCGGCAAGGACAGGATGCTTTACAGACGTGTTGTTGATGGAGGACATGCGGAGCTTTTAAAGTCCTATGCATCGCCATAGCCCTTCGGGGTCCACCCTCAGAGAACGACTCGACCGACAGGTAGCAGACTACCTCGCCTTAACTGCAGATCTCGACACTCTGAGGAGCGATGAACCCCTTGACTACCTGTGACCTGAGCTATCCCAATTTGCGATAGAACTTCTGGCCTGCCCCACTTCAAGTATCCTGTCAGAAAGGACTTTCAGTGCAGCAGGAGGTATTGACACTGAGAAGAGAAGTCGCCTAGGTCAAAAAAGTCTAGATTACCTCACCTTTATTAAGATGAATGAGGGATGGATCCCAAAGGGACTGACATTGGGCGATAGATTTGAGTAAAAAAGGCCTGATGAGATGAGCTGCCTTGGGCTAAAAATGGTCCACACGCTGCTGTATTTTATCTTCGAATGCCGGATGACTTGCGTGACTTATCTTCCACCAACTAGGGTTCAAGCCGCAATGTTTTAGGGCACTTTCTGCCTGGGAAACAAACATCATTTTTTCTGGCCGCTGCTTCAGCAGCGGCTGCAACAATACCTAATTTTTCAGGCATGTGTACATGCCAAATTTTTCTGGCCTCTGGTGCTGCACTGTGGCTTCAAAAACCAAACCAAAAAAAAGGCACGTAACAGGGATTAAACTGATAGGAATAGTACTACTTAACACACCACTCCTATATGGTGGCACATTAGATTGCACGCGCAGTGCCCCAAATTTGAAGTAGGAGGACCGACCAAGCATCTTTTTCCATCTCCCGGTTCCTAAAATCCATGCCATATACACGTCCCCTGATAGGGGACATAACAGGGATTATACTGATAAGAATAGTACTACTTAACACACCACTCATATCTGGTGGCACAGTAGATTGCATGCCCAGTGCCCCAAATTTGAAGTAGGAGGACCGACCAAGCATCTTTTTCCATCTCCCGGTTCCTAAAATCCATGTCATATACACGTCCCCTGATAGGGGACGTAACAGGGATTAAACTGATAAGAATAGTACTACTTAACACACCACTCATATCTGGGGGCACAGTAGATTGAACGCGCAGTGCCCCAAATTTGAAGTAGGAGGACCGACCAAGCATCTTTTCCATCTCCCGGTTCCTAAAATCCTTGCCATATACACGTCCCCTGGCGCCGCAACTGCCTCTGGGAACCTTACCATGGGTCCCAGACCGCACGTCTTGTAATTTTCTGTCTGGGAAATTATCTATCTATCAAATCTATCTATTTATCTATCAAATCTTTCTATCGTATCTATCAAATGTATCTATTGCATCTATTGATCTATCTATCTAATCTATGTATCTATCTATCAAATCTATCTCGTGGCCGGACTGTTATCTGACAGCCACTTGTGTTTCGGCCAAATGTCCGTTGGCCAAATGTCCGTCTGCCAAATGTACGTCAGCTAAAAGTTTCGGCCACAATTTCATGCCCAGTGCCCCAAATTTGAAGTAGGAGGACCGACCAAGCATCTTTTTCCATCTCCCGGTTCCTAAAATCCATGCCATATACACGTCCCCTGATAGGGGACGTAACAGGGATTAAACTGATAAGAATAGTACTACTTAACACACCACTCATATCTGGTGGCACAGTAGATTGCATGCGCAGTGCCCCAAATTTGAAGCAGGAGGACCGACCAAGCATCTTTTTCCATCTCCCGGTTCCTAAAATCCATGCCATATACACGTCCCCTGATATGGGACGTAACAGGGATTAAACTGATAAGAATAGTACTACTTAACACACCACTCATATCTGGTGGCACAATAGATTGCACGCGCAGTGCCCCAAATTTTAAGTAGGAGGACCGACCAAGCATCTTTTTCCATCTCCCGGTTCCTAAAATCCATGCCATATACACGTCCCCTGATAGGGGACGTAACAGGGATTAAACTGATAGGAATAGTACTACTTAACACACCTTATAATAACGCAGAGAGAGGCAATGCAGAGAGAGGAGTCAGAAGAGGAAGTTGGCTTTGAGGAGGTGGAAGACCAAACACAGCAGGCGTCCCAGGGGGCTTGTTGTCACCTTTCGGGGACCCTTGGTGTTGTACGTGGCTGGGTGGAGGAAGAGACCTTCAATGATATCAGTGAGGACAAGGAACAGGACATGGCTAGCTTGGTATCCAACCTTGTACAAATGGGGAGTTTGCGGTTGTGCAAATGGACTATTTGCGGTTGTTTGCGGTGCGTTAAACGGGGAGTTTTTTCTGTCACTGTGAAGCGGGCGTAACCCTTACACTACCTGATTGATACAACATCATACCTGATGTTTTAAAGCACGTTTTTCCAAACAATTTAGGAATGTTAGGTGATTTATGCCCTTTATGGATTAAAACCAGACTCTGCATCAACTATGTAATTTTATGTGGGAGTTTTGCCATGGATTCCCCTCCGGCATGCCACAGTCCAAATGTTAGTACCCTTGAAACAACTTTTCCATCACTATTGTAGCCAGAAAGAGTCCCTGTGGGTTTTAAAATTCGGCTGCCTATTGAAGTCAATGGCGGTTCGCCCATTCGCGAACATTTGCGGAAGTTCGCGTTCGCCGTTCGCGAACAGAAAATTTTAAGTTTGCGACATCACTAATATATATATACAGTACATATACACACACATACCCACATACACATTCAATCCCTTATTTTTGTGTGTGTTTATGTATATGTGTGTCTATATACTTGTGTATGTATGTGCGTGTTTGCATGTGTATGTTTGTGTGTGTATATACTGTACTGTGCAAAAGTCTTAGGCCACCATTAGATTTGTTGTTTTAATAAAGTTGTAATGGTGTCTGTGTATATTTGTATATTTGTGTGTGTATGTATGTAAATGTGTATATATATGTGTGTGTGTTTATATATGTATGTGTGTATATGCGTGTGTATGTATGTTTATGTGTGTGTGTGTCTGTATGTGTGTATACATTTATTTGTGTGTGTAAGTATATGTGTGTGTATGTATGCGTTTTTCTGCATATGTGCATTTGTGTGTATGTATGTGTATGTTTATGTAAGTGTATGTGTGTATATATGTATGTGTATGTGTGTATATTTGTATATGTGTGTATGTATATATGTGTTTGTGTGTGTGTTTGTATGTATGTGTACATGTATGTGTGCGCATATGTATATGTGTGTATACATGTGTGTCTATGTGTGTATGTGTGTGTATGTGTGTATATGTGTTTATATATGTGTGTATATGTGTATGTTTGTATGTGTGTATATGTATGTGTGTGTATGTGCATATGTGTGTATGTTTAAGTGTGTGTGTATGTATGTATGTATCTGTGTATGTATGTATGTATGTATGTATGTATGTATGTGTGTATGTGTGTGTGTATGTGTTTGTGTGTATGCATGTGTGTTTATGTATGTGTATGTATATCTGTGTGTGTATATGTGTTTATATGTGTATGTGTGTGCATGTATGAATGTATTTATATGTGTATGTGTGTGTATGTGTTTATATGTGTATGTGTGTGCATGTATGTATGTGTGTGTATGTATGTGCATATGTACGTATGTGAGCTACACATTGTCCCTCCATATCCTCTTCACTGTACTCTAAGCAAAACATAGATTTGTACTATGTCAGCTTTGTACTTTTTTCATTTGGTCCCAAAGCTGCAAGAACAGTAAAGTACTAAATGTTTGTACTAGTTTGTGAGAACATTACTAGATATTTTAGCTGCATAAGTTGTGTGCCAATAAGCTTTTTATAACCTACATGTTTGTCTGTACAATATCATAACACCCAAGGCAACATTTCTTAACTGTTATTTCATAAGGGATTTAATGCCATATCCTCCTCTGTGGGAAGAATTATCATAATTTAACTATTCTCAAGTTTAATGTAAACCATTAACTTCATTTCGAACATAGAAATAAACACACAGACAACTTCTTGATTATAAAACCTGCAGGTCACGTTTATTGTAGGCAACACAGGAACCAAACAACCAGCACGAATAAACATGGACCAGAGGGGCGGCAATCAGGTACTAGCTAATGTGTAGTAACCCATGCTAACAAGATGGGCAGTACCAGGGTGCAGGAGAGGAAACAGAGCGTAACTCAATACTGGAAAGGCTTAGGGAGTTCTCGGCTTCGAATCACATGGGCAGGGAACACCCCAGACCCGCGTCTGAGGACTTTACCCCTGGCCGGAAGTAGCTGTCACTCTACCTCGATCACATGCTGCCCCCGGACACTTTCTACCCTCCAGCCCAGGGTGCAAACCCACCACTCCGTACCAGTAGGACCAGGGTCAATAGGTGCAAACCACATTGAACACCTTGGGAGCTGAAACTTAACGTCCTTGGGCTTACAGAAATAGGCTTGCTAGCCCTCATCATGCCTTGGACACCCCTGATCCTGGGGACCACCCTAGAGATGAATCCCACTACTGATTGCCGCCTAAAATAATAAAAAGGGAGGGACAGGGTTGGGAAAACTTTGAAGAAACCAGCAGAAAGAGGACTTGTACTTCCTGTACAGGGCTTAAAGGGTAATCTAGAACCCCTCCTCTCTATCTGCAACATTGTTTCACACACACAAATCAGAGAACTCCCACTCCTCCATCTTGGCCTTAACCCTTATGTGCATTCCAGGCAATTTCCCTTACATTTCCTTAAGGGATTAAATGCCATATCCTTCTCTGTGGGAAGAATTGTTATAACTTAACTATTTACATTCTCAAGTTTAATGTAAACTTTTAACTTCATTTCTAACATAGAAATAAACACACAAACAACTTCTTGGTTATAAAACCCGTTGGTCACGTTTATTGTGACAACACAGGAACCAAACGACCAGCACAAATAAACATGGACCGGGGGTGGCAATCAGGTACTAGCTAATGCATAGTAACCCATGCTAACAAGATGGGCAGTACCAGGGTGCAGGAAAGGAAGCAGAGCGTAGCTCAATACTGGAAAGGCTTAGGGAGCTCTCGGCTTCAAATCACACGGGCAGGGAAAACCCCAGACACACGTCTGAGGTCTTCACTGCTGGTCGGAAGTAGCCGTCACTCTACCTCGATCACATCCTGCCCCCGGACACTGTCCACCTGCCACAAGATCACCCACATATTCAGGGCCACTCTCGCCACCACCCAAACTCACACAAATAGGAGTAGGGACTGTCTTAGGTCTTCGATAAACAGGTCCATGCCATGGTCCGAAAGATGTACCCTGTCGCCTCGGTAGAGGCTCCGATCAGCTGCTGTAATGGTTTTGTGCTCCACAACAAAGCCCCTAAACTCAAACATCAATTTCCTTATGTCCCTATTGATCTTTTTTCTGACTTGAAACTCAGCCCTATGGCTGGCCATATGACGCCATGTCAACCTGGGAATAATGTTTGACCATCCCATTCTCACACCAGGCAACCAAGCTTTGAAGATGGTCAGGTCCGATTGGATCCCCGCACTCAAATCCAATCCGGGAATTGAGCCAAGATCATTTCCACCTAAGTGGAGGATCAAAACGTGGGGTTTCTCCCAATGTTTCATGGCATCTTGCAGTAATCCAGGCAGATCTTCCCAGCAAAGGCCTCTCCTTCCTAGCCACCGAACAACCACCCTAGATGACGAGAACCCCAGTTGCTGTCCTCCAGGTTGAGTAGAAGCTCAGATGGCTGCCCAGTGCATGAACGAATGCCCCACAATCCAGGCATGGAGCGGACCACTGCTAGGCCCTGCAATAGAAACAAGTGTTAGGTTCATACCACAACAGTGAAAACAACACAACATCAACACACCGTAATTCTTAGCAGTGGGATAAAAAGGGTCTCACATATAATTGATATCTCCTAGATTTCCACCTCCCCAATGCCATGATACGGTCAGCAGACCAGCCTAAAGCCACCACTGTCGGTGCAGCTCCAACCCTAAATGAGTGAGGAGCTATGGTATTGGGATTTAACCCTGCCTTTTCTGCAGTCCATCCCAGGACCTTCCAGAATTGGAATCTTGTAAGATTCTGGTGAATTAAAAACCTATGTGAACCCAATGGATGCACGGCCGAGAAGGCCTTCAACAGGACATAAGGGCAACTGGTGGAACCTTGATTCACAGGGAGCGACAGTCAAGTACCCCTATAATCCTGATCCACTTTGGATCTTGGAATAAATAGCAATACCCCATTGTCGGCAAATCTAACATGTTCGGACAACACACCTCCAACTTTCACCATCTTAGACTGCGGTTCCAATTCCCCAACTTGAAGGGCACCATGAAATGCCATGGCGAACACCACGGAATACAGTTGAACCTCATATGCCGAGGAACAGATGTCAGGTAGAACCTGAAGCAAAAGGAGTAACCGATCAGCAGTTATGGGTTTCCAAATGTCAGGTCGCCACACTTCCAACCTCCCCCAGAATTTGGCGAACCAAAAACGTCTTGGAAGAGTCCGTCAGAGTGAACAATTTACAGAAAAAGTATAACGCTGCCAACCGCGCTGTCACAGCACCCTTTTTTACCTTCTTAGTTCTAAGCTCCGCAAGCCATCGCAACAACCATTCTTGCTTACCTGTGCAGGAAGGAAATCCCTGAACATCGTTGAAGAATATCCATTCTTCCCAATACCTCACATAAGACTTCCAAGTGGAAGGTGCAAGGGACGCCTTCAGTAGTGGAATCAGAGACTGCCATCCAGTGCCACCTGCCAAAGGAAAGGAGGACAGGGAACACCATGAGTCGCAGCGTTAGCAGCAAACTTCCTAAAATTGTCCCATTGGAAACGAGAAAGCGCATCAGCTATAATATTAGCAACCCTAGCATGAAACTCAATATTCCGCTTAAGGCACCCCAAGACCAGAATCCTAAGATATCTAACCACTTTTGGGGATGAAGATGAGAGTCCATTGATGGCAAAGTCCACACTCATTTTGTCCATCCAAAAAAACACGGAACTGTTCTTTAGTTCATCTCTTCAGATCTCCAACGCCACCAGAATGGGTAAGAGCTCCAGGAGACACATGTTCCTGGTCAGAACCTTAACGGTCCATTCATCAGGCCAAGGCTCAGCGCTCCACCTTCCATCCAGGTAAGCACCGTAGCTGAAGGACACCGCAGCATCCGTAAAAAGGTGAATGAACTGCGCAGACGTTTCCGCCAAATGCAAAACCCATTGAATTTGCTAAGGAACTGATCCCAAACCTGGAGATCATCCTTCATGTCTTTGTTAACCTTAATTCTTGCCTTAGGGGAGGTCACCCCTGGCAACAGTCGCTCCATTCTTTTTAGAAAAATTCTTCCCATAGGGATGACTCGACCTGCGAAGTTGAGCAGACCCAACAGGGATTGCAGCTCTTTTAACATGCAAAAACCCACCGAAGCAAGTCTTCTCACTTCCTCAAGCATTTTCCGGACTTTATCTGCTGGAAGTCTACATTCCTCGGCTACAGAGTCAATTTCTATCCCTAATAATGTAAGACATGTACAAGGGCCCTCCGTTTTGTCCTCTGCCAAGGGAACACCAAATTTAGTCATTAACAGTCTCATAGTGTGCAGAAGTTACTCACATTCCCTGGAGCCCTGTCTGCCCACTAATAAAAAATCATCCAGATAGTGAGCAATTCTATCCTCCCCTGCCACCTCGGCAATGAACCAATGTAAGAAGGAGCTGAAAGCCTCAAAATAGGTGCAGGAAATTGAACACCCCATGGGTAAACAACGGTCGACATAGTAGATCCATTGAAAAAACATCCCATGAGATAAAAAGAAGATGGGTGAATCAGCAGCAGCCATAAGGCAGACTTTATATCAAGTTTTGCCAGCAAGGCACCTTGACCCGACCTCCGAACCACCCTTAGGGCATCATCAAAGGACTTATAATAAACCGTGCTCAATTCCTGCGGGATCGCGTCATTGACTGACCTGCCTTTCGGGTAGGAAAGGTGTTGAATCATCCTGAACTTTCCTGGGTCTTTCTTTGGCACGACCCCTAAAGGAGAAATTACCAATCCCAGTATTGGCTTTGCCCTAAATGGTCCAGCCATCCTACCCAGCGAAACTTCCTTACCCAATTTCTCCTTTAACGCCTCTGGAAACTGGTAAGCTGATTTCAGGTTCCTGCAGCCCGCAGAACCCTTATCCTTACCTTGTACCGGAATAATGAAACCTTCCTGGAGACTCCAGCAAGGCAGCCGCATCCCTATCCGGGTACAGCGTGCAATTTTTCTCTGAACAAGAGACACAACAACCCCAGACAATAGTTTCGGCCTTCTGTGGGCCTCGTCAATGAGGTGCAGTCGCATCTCTCTAAGGGCATGTGTGCAAGGAGTTCACGTCTGGTTTCCCCTTTTACTCTTAGGGAGACCTAAGAGAAATTTGCATACATATAAAAAGAGAGAGATGCACTCAGCTGAGACAGAACAAAAGCTAGAAAAACTTCCATGCCTGTTCATTTTCAGTGCCACTCAGTGTGCATACTATTTTAGCACACTATGCCCCTTCACAGAGAAAAAATATCAAGTAGCATATCAGTCTGACCCTGCCCAATGAGAGTCCAGCACCGAAATACCAGGCAATTCTTCTCTGAACAAGAGAAACAACAACCCCAGACGAGGCTGCTTCTTGGGTGGTAACTAGCCATAGAGCAAGCTATTATGCTATTGTTCGTTCCCAGGTTGAGCGATTCTCTCTTGTTATTTATGCAAATTATGGCATTTTGGGAAGTCTCCCTAAGTGTGATGCAGGAATCCAGACCCGTTGCTCAGTGTGCCTAGAGGGATATGTTTGCACCTCACTGACAAGGCCCACAATAGTTCAAAACATACGTCTGGGGTTTTGCTGTTTCTCTTGTTCAGAGAGGGATTGCCTGGTATTTCGGGGCTGGACTGTACTGTGAAGTCAGGATCAGACTGATATGCTTCAGGAAAGTTCTTCTCTGTGAAAGGCACATGTTGAGCAAAAAGAGGCTGCTTCTTGGGTGCTAACTAGCCATAGAGCAAGCTATTATGCTATTGTTCGTTCCCAGGTTGAGCGCTTCTCTCTTTTTATTTATACTTATCCAAACCATCCTGAAGAAAATGTAAAATCCTAGGAATTCTCAAAGAATGCCAAGAATAATTATGAGTGGAACACCATGAAATATAGGTTTTCCAAACCCGATCATAAAGTTTCCTTGAAACAGACTTACAAGCCTGTATCATAGTGCTAATCACTGAGTCAGAGAAACCTCTATGACTAAGAACTAAGCGTTCAATTTCCATGCCTTCAAATGTATAGATTTGAGATCTTGATGGAAAAAAACGGCCCTTGAGACAGACGGTCTGGCCTTAAAGGAAGTGGCCAAGGCTGGCAACTGGACATCTGGACAAGATCCGAATACCAAAACCTGTGAAGCCATGCTGGTGCTATCAGAAACACATGAGATTGTTCCAATATGATCTTGGAGATCACCCTTGGAAGAGGAACCAGAGGCAGAAAAGTATAAGCACTTTGGTTAAACCAAGGAACTGCTAAGGCATCCACTATCTCCGCCCTGAGGATCCCTGGACCTGGAAAGGTATCTGAGAAGCTCCTTGTTTAGACGAGAGGCCATCAGATCTATTTCTGGAAGACCCCACATATGTACAAGATGAAAAAACACATCTGGATGGAAAGACCACTCCCCCAGATGTAAAGTCTGACAGATGAGATAATCCGCTTCCCAATTGTCTACACCTAAGATATTTATCACAGAAATTTGACATGAGTTGGATTACGCCCAAGAAAGTATCCAAGATACTTCCTTCATTGCTGAAGGACTGTGAGTCCCTCCTTGATGATTGACATATGCCACTGTTGTGATATTGTCTGTTTGAAAACAAATGTAAAGTTCTCTTTTCAATAGAGGCCACGCCTGAAGAGCCCTGAAAATAGCACAGAGTTCTAAAATATTGATTGGTAACCTCGCCTCTTGAGGTTTCCAAACCCCTTGTGCTGTCAGCGACCCCCAGGCAGCTCCCAAACCTGTAAGACTTGCAACTGTTGTGATCACAATCCAGGTAGGATGAACAAATAAGGTCCCTTGAACAATAAGGTGATGGTCTAACCACCAAGGATTTAAGTATATCAGTTGTGATATCTGAGGTCTTGAGAAAGGCCTAGCATGGGCCGAAACGCATTGACCAGCACTGGTAAGCCTTATTCTATTGTTTATTACTTGTCTAGGACAATCTACACTATATTCTATTTTGTTTTTTCCACAGGTGGATCGTCTGTTCTTTTTCTTTTTATTGTAGTATTGTTTTAACATCACCTTCCAAGTATCATTGGCATTTGTTTGAAGACTGTCGATGTATTTTTATTCTTATTTTTATTTTTAAACACTACAATATATGCTGTTATGTCTTAACACTACAAACTTTGCTACATTTGCACCAATTCGTCAACTCTAATCGCTATTCGTCTGACATTCATTTACACTTTTTAGTTCACGTTTTTGTTATATTTTTTACTTTTTGAGATTTTCGTCACTTATTTAGACTTTCAACTACAACTGGATCACATAAAAAGTTATTTTGGAATTACACACTGACTGTTCATTACAGGATCTTTAAACATTTTTTTCTTTTGTTCTTGGATTTTGGACTTTTTGGGATTTTTTATCACTGTTGGATTTTTTATCATTGTTTTATTTTTTATCACAGTTTGATCAATTAAGTTCACCATTTGAAGCCACCAGATTGACTTATTTTTCACCAATTGGTCTACCACTATTGACTTGTTCTATATCCTGCTGTTATTCAATTGCGTATTTATTTTATTCTATTTTATCAATTTGTTATATCTCTATTCGCACCATGGATCCATGAAGTATGCAACTGTATTTTTAATCTATTGCTCTGTAATTTATTGTTCTTAAATCTATTGTACCTCCATTTCAATTTATTTGTGAAGATCTATTAAATTAATTTTTAGTCAACTTTGATATCTCATAACTTAAACTTAGCCTCCTTAGGGTAGGCGCCTGGGATCTTTTCACATGTTAACAGTGATGAGATGGTACGAGACCGCATTGTTTTTGCCACTAATTCTCCAAAAGTCAGAGAGAAATTACTTAATCAGGGTGCTGATCTGACACTTGAAAAAGCCATTGATTTAGCGCAGTCGCATGAAATTGCACAAGAGAAGCTTAAGACAATAAACTTACGTGCAATGGCAACCCAGAGCCAGTCAGCTCATGCAGTGTTTAGTAAAAAAAACAGCATCAGCCCAGCAAAAGCATTGGACAACTGCTAAAGGAAGTGACAGAAGCATCACTAAAGACAGGCTATGCAGTCGTTGTGCTCTTCAACACAGCCAGGAAGACACATGCCCTGCAAAAGGACTTCAGTGCAAAATATGCAATACATTTAACCACTTTGCAAAGGCCTGTAAGTCAAGGCCGCCAGATACACGTAAAACTGTACATACAGTTCAAAACACAAATATTGAAGAGCTGGATGAACTGTTTATTGATGCAGTTAACAAAGAGCACAAAGACAAAGAATGTGAACAGGCTTTCGCAGAAATTGAGTTAGGTGCACAAGAAGATAAAGTCAAATTTAAATTAGATACTGGTGCTCAGGTAAATATAATTCCTACCAACAGATTTAAAATCTCTTCAGCACTGTAGTACTGAAGCCCACAGCGTGGCAGAAAGATTGTTGTTGAATCTGACCACAAACCTTTAATACCCATAATGAAGAAACCCCTTGCAGCTGCACCACCACGCCTTCAGAGAATGATCTTGCAACTACAGAGGTATGACATTGAAATAGTACATCATTCAGGAAAAGATATTTCAATAGCCGACACCCTGTCCAGGAAATCAATACCATACAGACTTGAATCACTGAATAAAAGAATGGATGCACAGATTCACACAGTCATAACCAATCTCCGTTTTAGTGACAGGAAACTGACTGACATTCGAACAGCTACAGAACAGGATCCTCAACTCATTATGCTGAAAAACATAATCAAATCTGGGTGGCCTAACGTAAGGAAAAGATGTCCTTCCAGCCTTGTTGAATACTGGAATCACAGAGATGAAATTTCAGAGATTGAAGGGATCCTATTCAAAGGCGAGAAAATCATTGTCCCAGGTGTGCTGAGGTCAAATATGCTAGAGCGTATACACACTGGGCATATGGGAATTGTGAGGAGTAAGCAAAGAGCCAGAGACATTATTTTGGCCAGGAATGAACAAACAAATTGAGGATATGGTCAAAAAATGCCCTACCTGCCTAGAACGCCGAAAGTCTAACCCTAAAGAGCCCATGATCTCTCATCACAATCCAGAGCGTCTATGGCAAATCATTGCAACAGATCTTTTTATGTGGAATGGTCAGGACTACTTAATCGCTGTTGATTACTACAGCAGATTTTTTGAATTGGAAAGACTCCACTCAACCACATCAGCGCCCATAATCTGCAAGATAAAGGCTATATTTGCAAGACATGGTATACCTGAAAGGTAATTTCAGATTATGGTCCGCAATATAAATCAGGTGACTTTGAAAACTTTGTGCAGTTCATTGGGACTTTGCACATGTAACGTCCAGTCCCCACCATCCACAAACCAATAGTCTTGCAGAAAAGACAGTGCAAACAGCAAAGACCATACTAAACAAAGCAAAAAGGGAAGGAAAGGACCCATACCTCAGCCTGCTGGAACACAGGAATACCCCTGTGGATGGATTCAAGTCTCCCTCACAATTGCTCATGAGTAGACGTCTACGTTCTATCCTGTCTACAACTGGCGAACAACTGCAGCCTCAGGTAGCTGATCAAAAATGTGTGCGTGCCAAAAGAGAACATAAACAAGCTAAACAAAGACATTACTATAATCGCACTGCACAGCCTTTGTCCACATTGACACAAGAAAATACTATTCGTTTTCAGCAAGCCAGTGGTCAATGGGTGCCTGCCACTATTTTGCAGCCTGCAGACACACAAAGATCTTACCTCATCCGCACCAGTGATGGTCAAGTTCTCTGTCGCAACCGACGACACCTGATGGAAAATAAAGAACCGCAACTAGAAGCACATGAGCCAACCCTTGAGATCCCAAGCACAACCACAAATACACCTGCAATCCCAGAACAACTGAAAGAAGACACTGACAACGCTGAAACATGCACAGCAGGTTTTCAATTCACACGTTCTGGTTGTATGGTAAAACCTAGAAACATTCTGGACCTATAATATAAAATATAAATGTGATATTCTAAAATGTCATAAAAAGGGAGATGTAATGTTATTAACATGTTGTGATTTGTTTGTCAATTTGCATACAGAATGTTGATTGGCTGTTGGTGTTTCTACCATATATGGTAACAAGTTCAGTTAGGATAATAAACAGTTAGTGACTAGATGCAGATCTGTGTTCTCTGAGTTATTTCTTGGAAACACACTAATTTGAGTGACTACACAAGAACAATACTGTGACCCTTGTCTTAGGAATCAAGAAACTCTTTTGTAAATTGATCCTCCAACCATGTTTTGGAAGAAACTACACTAGTTGTTTTGTGTGAGATTCTGCTAAATGAAAAGATTGAGCTAGTACCAAGATATCGTCCAAATAAGGAAACACTGCAATAAATACCCAAACCTCGTTCCTGCAGAGGAACTGGAATAATCACCCCCGAAAGCTCTAGGTCTGAAACACATTTCTGTAAAGCCTGAGCTTTCACAGGGTTTGTTGGAGCATGAGAAAGAAAGAATCTTCCAATTGGAGGTCTTATTCTGAAACCTAATCGATACCCCTGAGAAACAATATTCTGAATCCACTGATTTTGAACAGAAACTGTCCAAATGTTTTTAAATAATTTCAAACTGCCCCCCACCAGTTGAACTGGTTTTATGCCATACTAATCAATGGGATTCTGAAAGCACTGAAAGCTTATGTTCGATACTGCACGAGAATGAAATATACCCCATTGATTTTTATGATAGAAAACAAGTTTCAATTACACGTAACACCCTAACATAAACCCTGAGTCTAAACACAACTAATATGCCGCCCTCGATAACGCTGCAACCTAAATAATATGTTTTATCCCCTATTTTGCCGTTCCCCGATACCACCGCCACTAAATAAACATATTAACCCCTAAACCTCTGGCCTCCCACATCACCACCACTAACTAAAGCTATTGACCCCTAAACCGTCAGTCCCCACATCGCCAAAAACTAAATTAAGCTATTAACCCCTAAACCTAACAACCCCATAACTTTAAAATAAAATTACAACATCCCTATCTTAATATAAATTAAAACTTACATGTAGAATTAAAATAAACTAATAAAAGTATTAATTAACCTACCCTATTATACTAAAATTAAATTAAACTACCAATTAAATAAACTAAATTACATATTAAAAAAACCTAACCCTACTAAAATTATTTAAATATACAATTAAAACTTATTAAAAGTACTAAATTACAAAAAAAGTTACAAAACAACACTAAATTACGGAAAATAACAAACCAAATTATCAAAAAAAAATTTTTTTTTACACCAAATCTAATAGCCCTATCAAAATAAAAAGCCCCCCCAAAAAAATAAAAAACCCTAGCCTACAATAAACTACCAATGGCCCTTAGAAAGGCCTTTTGTGGGGCATTGCCCCAAAGATATCAGCTCATTTACCTGTAAAAAAAAAATACAAACACCCCCCAACAGTAAAACCCACAACCCAACCAACCCCCCAAATAAAAACCCTAAGCTACCCATTGCTCTGAAAAGGGCATTTGGATGGGCATTGCCCTTTAAAGGGCATTCAGCTCTTTTACAAGCCCAACCCTAATCTAAAATAAAAACCCACCCAAAAGAATTTCTTGAAGTCCAGCTTGAAGGATAAATCCAGCCGGCGAAGTCATCATCCATGCGGCAAGAAGTCTTCATCCAGGCGGCCTATTCTATCTTCATCCAGCCGGCGAAGTCTTCATCCAGGCAGCCTCTTCTATCTTCATCCAGCTGGCGAAGTCTTCATCCAGCCGGCCTAAAAAAGCCACCCCAAAATAAAACAAACCCCTAAGCTAACACTAAACTACAAATAGCCCTTAAAAGGGCCTTTTGCAGGGCATTGCCCTAAAGAAATCAGCTCTTTTACCAAATAAAATACAAATTCCCCCTAACAGTAAAACCCCCTCCCACCCAAAATAAAAGAAAACCTAAGATACCATTGCCCCTAAAGGGCAATCAGCTCTTTTGCTGCCCATTGAAAAAAAATAAAAAAACCCTAATCTAAAAAAAACTAACACTAACCCTGAAATAGGTACTCACCATTCCTGCGATGAAGGTCTTCTTCCAGGTGGTTCTTCCAGGTGGTTCTATCTTTATCCAGCATGGGACTATCTTCTTTCTTCATCCCGGTGGCGTGGAGTGGAGGTAGCGTAGAGAGCCATCGCGGGTGGAGCAGGATCACCAGCGGCATAGACATCCAACGTGGAGGTTTCTCTTCATGCGATCCTTAGCCGCAAACTGAAGATTGAATGCTAGGTACCTGTTTTATATTGGGGTACCTTGCATTCCTATTGGCTGAAAAATTCAAATCCGCCAATAGGATGAGATATAAAACTGGTTCCTTGCATATAATTTTCAGTGTGTGGCCGACAATCACATGAAGAGGAGCCTCCACATCAGATGTCCTCTCTGTGTCACCTGGATGAAGATTAAAGATGGAGCCGTCTAGCAGAAGACCTTCACCACCGGACTTCAGGAATGGTGAGTACCTATTTCGGGTAAGTGTTTTTTGTTTTTTTTTGGGGGGTGGGTTTTCTTTTAGATTAGGGCTTTTTATTTTTTTTAATGTGCAGAAAAAGAGCTGATTGCCCTTGTAAGGGCAATGCCCATACAAATGCCCCTTTAGGGGCAATAGGTAGCTTAGATTTTTTTTTAGTTAGGTCTTTTATTTTGGGGGGTTGGGTGGGAGGGGGTTGTATTGTTAGGGGGGGACTTTGCATTTTCTTTTTCAAAAAAGAGTTGATTTCTTTTGGGCAATGCCCTACAAAAGGCCTTTTTAAGGACTATTGGTAGTTTAGTGTTAGCTTATGGTTTTTATTATTTTGGGGTGACTTTTTTTGTGTTTATAGGAGTATTAGATTAGGTTTATTTTTTTTTTATTTTGGATAATTTCGTTAATATTTTTCTGTAAGCTTTTTTCTAGATTAATCTCACTGATGATATTCAAGAGTAGGACTGAGTACCTACTGCCTGCTCTCTTCTACCCTGCTACACTTTCTGTTCACCTCCTCCTCCAAATATTTATTTTGAAACCTACTAGGTGGGAGGGTAAAAGCCTTAAGGTAGGGGATTATATGTTTCAAGAGGAAGGACAGCAAGCATTTACACTTGTAATAATTATTACAGCAGGTTTTTGATTGTCACATCTGTCCCTCCGGATGGCTTGAGGAGAGTGAAGATGGATCTGAGAATTAAAGGAACATTCCAGACAAAATTTAAATGTACATAGATAAATTACATTTTTTAATAGAAACATATTTGCTATATACATATATTGGCAACAATGTTTCTAGTAAACGTGTGAAACACAGGTAGATATGATCAGAACGCTAGTGGGGCTTGTATCATGTCAGTAATTAATAAACGGCTAGATTACGAGTTTTGCGTTATGGGTGAAAAAGCAGCGTTATGGCTCTTTTCCACTACTGCTGGTATTACGAGTCTTGCAGGTATTTCTGTACCACACACTTTTTTGGGCGTAACGCAACATAACTACCGCAGCTTTCAAAAAGTCCTTTTTCAATGGGACTTTCATAGCGCCGGTATTACGAGTTTACGTTTCCGGCCAAAAAGTGAGCGGTACAGCCAATAACTACAAGATCTATACCGTAAACTGAAAGTCAGTAGTTATGGGTTTTGCTCTACAAAGCCGTAACATAAAACTCATAACTAAAGTTCTAAAAAGTACACTAACACTCATAAACTATCTATTAACCCCTAAACTGAGGTCCTCCCGCAATGTAAACACTAAAATAAAATTATTAACCGCTAATCTGCTGCTCCGGACATTGCCGCCACTATAATAAACATATTAACCCCTAAACCGCCGCACTCCCGCATCGCAAACACTAGTTAAATATTATTAACCCCTAATCTGCTGTCCCTAACATCGCCGCAACCTACATTACTGTTATTAACCCCTAATCTGCTGCCCACAAAATCGCCGCCACTATACTAAAGTTATAAAACCCTAAACCTAACCCTAAGTCTAACCCTAACACCCATTAACTTTAATATAATTAAAATAAATCTATCTAAAAATTACTATCATTAAATAAATAATTCCTATTTAAAACTAAATACCTGTAAAATAAAACCTAACCTGAGTTACACTAACACCTAACCTTACACTACAATTAAATCAATTACATTAATTAAATACAATTAACTAAATTACAAAAACAAACACTAAATTACACAAAATAAAAAAGAAATGATCAAATATTTAAACTAATTATACCTAATCTAATCATAATAAAAAAGCCCCCCCAAAATAAAAAAAACCCCTAGCCTTAACTAAACTGCCAATAGCCTTTAAAAGGGCCTTTTGCGGGGCATTGCCCCATAGAAATCAGCTCTTTTACCTGTAAAAAAAAATACAAACAAGCCCCCAACAGTAAAACCCACCACCCACACAACCAACCCCCCCAAATAAAAACCTATCTAAAAAACCTAAGTTTCCCATTGCCCTGAAAAGGGAATTTGTATGGGCATTGTCCTTTTGTATGGGCATTTAGCTCTTTTTCCGCCCAAACCCTAATCAAAAAATAAAACCCACCCAATAAAACCTTAATAAAACCGAAGTCTTCATCCAAGCCGGCAGAAGTCTTCATTCAGACAGCATCTTCTATCTTCATCCATCCGGCGCAATCAGCCAATAGGATTGAGCATGCATTCTATTGGCTAATTGGAACAGTCAATAGAATGCGAGCTTAATCCTATTGGCTGATTGCATTAGCCAATAGGATTGAAGCTCAATCCTATTGGCTGATTGCATCAGCAAATAGGATTTTTACACCTTTAATTCCGATTGGAATTCAAAGGACGCCATCTTGGATGACGTCCCTTAAAGGAACCTTCATTCTTCAATCACCGTGGAAAGAAGAGATTGCTCCGTGCCGGATGTCTTGAAGATGGAGCCGCTCCGCGCCGGATGGATGAAGATAGAAGATGCCGTCTGCATGAAGACTTCTGCCGGCTTGGATGAAGACTTCGGCCCGCTTGGATGAAGATTTCTTCCGGCTTCATTGAGGGCTTCTTGCCGCTTGGATGAAGACTCCTGCCGCTTCGTTGAGGATGGATGTCGGGTCTTCAAAAACTATAAGTGGATCTTCGGGGGTTATTGTTAGGTTTTATTAAGGGTTTATTGGGTAGGTTTTATTTTTAGATTAGGGTTTGGGCGTAAAAGAGCTAAATGCCCTTTTCAGGGCAATGGGGAGCTTAGGTTTTTTAGATAGGCTTTTATTTGGAGGGTTGGTTGTGTGGGTTGTGGGTTTTACTGTTGGGGGGTTGTTTGTATTTTTTTTACAAGTAAAAGAGCTGATTTCTTTGGGGCAATGACCCGGAAAAGGCCTTTTAAAGGGCTATTGGCAGTTTAGTTTAGGAAAGGGTTTTTTTATTTGGGGGGGGGGTTATTTTGATAGGGCTATAAGATTAGGTGTAATTAGTTTAAATATTTGATAATTTCTTTATTATTTTATGTAATTTAGTGTTTATTTTTTGTAATTTAGTTCATTGTATTTAATTAATGTAATTTATTTAATTGTAGTGTAAGGTTAGGTTTTAGTGTAACTCAGGTTAGGTTTTATTTTACAGGTAAATTTGTATTTATTTTAACTAGGTAGCTAGTAAATAGTTAATAACTATTTACTAACTATTCTACCTAGTTAAAATAAATACAAATTTAGCTGTGAAATAAAAATTAAACCTGATAGTTACAATGTAACTATTAGTTATATTGTAGCTAGCTTAGGTTTTATTTTATAGGTAAGTATTTAATTTTAAATAGGATTTATTTAGTTAATGATAGTAAGTTTTATTTAGATTTATTTTAATTATGTTCAAGTTAGCGGTGTTAGGGTTAGGGTTACGTTAGGGTTAGGGTTAGACTTAGGGTAAGGTTTAGGGGTTAATAACTTTAGTATAGTGGCAGCAATGTTGGGGCGGCAGATTAGGGGTTAATAAGTGTAGGTAGGTGGCGGCGCTGTCGGGGGCGGCAGATTAGGGGTTATTCAGTGTATGTAGGTGGTGGTGACATTAGGGGCGGCAGATTAGGGGTTAATAAGTATAATGTAGGTGTCGGCTATGTTGGGGGCAGCAGATTAGGGCTGTTTAGACTCTGGGTTTATGTTAGGGTGTTAAGTGTAAACATAACTTTTCTTTCCCCATAGGAATCAATGGGGCTGCATTATGGAGCTTTACGCTCCTTATTGCAGGTGTTAGGCTTTTTTTCAGCCTGCTCTCCCCATTGATGCCTATGGGGAAATTGTGCACGAGCACTTAAAACCAGCTCAAAGCAGCGCTGGTATTGGAGTGCGGTATGAAGCTCAATTTTGCTTTGCGCTGCAATATTGCTTGCTAACGCCGGGTTTATGAAAACCTGTAATAGCAGCGCTATAGGCAGCTGAGCGGTGACAATAGCTTGCAAGTTAGCACCGCACCGCTCATAACGCAAAACTCGTAATCTAGCCGAAACTGAGTCATTACCAGATAGTACAAGAACCTTAAGTGTGTTTAAAATGCTGGTGCATGGTGCATACTTAAAGGAACATGAAACTCAAATTTTTTCTTTCATGATTTAGAAAGAGCATGCAATTTTAAACAACTTTCTAATTTACTTCTATTATCTAATTTGCTTAATTCTCTTGATATACTTTGCTGAAAAGCAGATCTAGATAGGCTCCGTAGCTGCTGATTGGTTGCTGCACATAGATGCCTCGTGTGATTAGCTCACCCATGTGCATTGCTATTTCTTCAACAATGGATATCAAAAGAATGAAGCAAATTAGATAATAGAAGTAAATTGGAATGTTGTTTAAAATTGTATTCTCTACTTGAATCATGAAAGAAATTTTTGGGGGTTTAGTGTCTCTTTAAATACACTTGTGAAACAGCTATATCTTTTATTAGAAGCTTTTTTGCTAATACATGTATATTACAAATATGCTTCTATTTAAAACTGAAATGCATCCATGTAGATTCCATTTTTAGCTGGAATGTCCCTTTAATTTGACTTGTCCTGTGCAAGCGCAAAAAGCACTACAAGCTACATGCCTGCTCTTCTTGATAAACATCATTAAACTCTCCTGGAATGTATACATCATAACCCATTGTTTGTAAGAGCCTGTGCATTGGTGTATGTATTTTATACACAATCTGCCTCCATCTGTTTAAAGGGACACTCAAGTCAAAATTAAACTCTCATGATTCAGATAGAGCTGCAATTTTAAACAACTTTATTGGCCCTCCCTGGTAACGCTTACCAGTGAGAAGCCCTCTCCCAAAGGGGCGTGGACAGAAAAGACCACTCCCCTGATTACCTATAAAGGTAATCTGGACCCATTTCCCTTATCCTCTTAGTTCTGTCCAGAATTCAAGGTGGACAGGACTAGGAGACCCTCTTCAAACCTGGGCAGTGGGTGGCTGCTGGAACTTACCTGGGGACCGGTTGTTGTTTCCCCTGCAGCCGATGGATCCTGGCTGGTGGGAGCAGCTGTATAGGTCTTACTTAATGAAGCCTTTGATGGGAGCCGCTATGTTCCATGACGTCACCGGAAATAACATCACAGGGGTTCCGTCTGAGGATTCTCTGAAGCACACGCACTTTAAATTGATCTCGGCTAGGGCCTGGCATTATCAGTTTGCCTTCCTTGATGTGCAAGTTTTTCCTGAAGCGTTGCTGAATGATCCAGGTTGCCTAACAGGGCCGGTGCTAGGATTTTTGGCTACACAGGCAAAGACACATTTCAGTAAGAAACCTAAAGTTTGTGAAAAAGTTAACGATTTTTTTTATTTGATCTCATTTGGTGGTGAAATGGTGGCATGAAATATATCAAAATGGGCCTAGATCCATACTTTGGGATGTCTTCTAAAAAAATATATATAAATGTCAAGGGATATTCAGGGATTCCTGACGGATATTAGTGTTACAATATAACTATCGCTAATTTTGAAAAAAAATGGTTTGGAAATAGCAAAGTGCTACTTGTATTTATTGCCATATAACTTGCAAAAAAAGCAAAGAACATGTAAACATTGGGTATTTCTAAACTCAGGACAACATTTATAAACTATTTAGCATAGGAGTTTTTTTGTGGTTGTAGATGTGTAATAGATTTTGGGGGTCAAAGTTAGAAAAAGTGTGTTTTTCTCCATTTTTTCATCATATTTTTTTATTTTTTTTTATAGTAAATTATAAGATATGATGAAAATAATGGTATCTTTAGAAAGTCCATTTAATGGTGAGAAAACTGTATATAATATTTGTAGGAACAGCAAATGAGTAATAGGAATATTACAGCTAAACACAAACACTGCAGAAATGTAAAAATAGCCCTGGTCCCAGACGGACATAAAATGGAAAAGTGTTGGTCACTAAGGGGTTAAATGAAAGTCATTTAAAAGCAGTTGAGAACGTGCAGCATGGAAAATAGCTCAGACAGTGGAATAAAAGTAAACTTGTACTAAACTGTCTGACCTATTTTTCGTGGTGCAGTTTCTGAACTGTTTGCTTAAAGGGAAACTGAACCCAAATTTTTTCTTTTGTGATTCAGATAGAACATGACATTTTAAGCAACTTTCTAATTTACTCCTATTATCAAATTGTATTCATTCTCTTGGTATCTTTATTTGAAATGCAAAAATGTGAGTTTAGATGCCGGCTCATTTTTGGTGAACAACCTGGGTTGTTCTTGCTGATTGGTGGATAAATTCATCCACCAATAAACAAGTGTTGTCAAGGTTCTGAACCAAAAATTGGCTGGCACCTTAGCTTAGGTGCCTTCTTTTTCAAATAAAGATACCAAGAGAATGAAGAAAAATTGATAATAGGATTAAATTAGAAAGTTGCTTAAAATTGCATGCTCTATCTGAATCATGAAAGAAATTTTTTTGGATTCAGTGTCCCTTTAAATAAACACTTTCTTTTTTCTATTGTAAATGCTTTTTATTTATGTACAGGCTTTCCTTTACCTGTGACTGCTGCCATCAGAACTAACTGAGGTGAACTGGCAAATTCAATTCCATTTCACGCCAGGACAGTGCAGCTCCTGCATAGCCGCTCCACCCCCTCCTCCTTTCCCTACATAAGACTGCTGCGCACACTGAACAGTTGCAGCCTGTGCGTGTGGAAAACATTTTCAGACGGTGTCTTTTAAAAATTGAAGCAAAATATAGAACAGACAATCATAGCACGGCACCCCATTTTCCCAAGTCGCCCAAAGGAAATTCAAGGTTATCTGGGGGCGGACCGCAAGTGTAAAATAAATAAATAATACAAAATAAAAAAAAAGTTGCTGCTGCAGGTTGAACTTGTCACCGGCAGTTTGTGCCCCCCATACTAGTGCGCACTAAGGCATTGCCTAGCTTGCCTGTATGCAAGTGCCGGCCCTGCACACATACACAGTATATACTTATATTTGTTTATATACAGTATGTATGTATATATATATATATAGTGGATGAGAGGGAGTGATAAAATGCGCACGGACAGTCAAATAGATAAACCAATGAGTATAAGTGGTGATGTGGTCCTAGCCACAAAGGTATAGGTCAGTTTGTCACAGATGTTTGTATACAGTTTGTCCAGAAAATGTATGGAACTAAGTTTGATCTATAAATATTCTATCTAGCAAAAAAAATGCTTATTAGCGCTACATCCAAAAATGTAATGACAAAAATTCAACACCTAATGATGCATACCTCCCAACATTTCAAAATTCAAAAGAGGGACACACACCCCCGTGGCAAAAAATTTGAAATGTGGTGGGCAGGGCTTAAAAAAAATCATAAGACCAAAGTAATATAAATAGAATTCTAAATAAAGTCATATACATGCAGACACAGACTACATATCATACACTTATACAGGCAGATACACACACACTACATAGCATACACTTATACATGCAGATACACACACACACACTACATAGCATACACTTACACATGCAGATACACACACACTACATAGCATACACTTATACATGCAGACACACACTACATAGCATACACTTATACATGCAGATACACACTTATACATGCAGATACACATACACACACTACATAGCTTACATTTATACATGCATTTACACACTAACATAGCATAAACTTATACATACAGATACACACACACAGTTATGGATACAGATAGACACACACACTACATCATATATGGGTATCTGTAATTCATTGTATGGGGTCCTGGGGTTGGCAAGCACATTAGCTGACAGTCTGCAGCTGCCACTGTTCATTACCCTGGTATTAGCACTGCTCATTGTATAAAACTGAAGGCATGCTAGTATTATCACCAGGAGTTAGACATCATCACTACCAGAGGTAGGTTAGAGAGGTCATACAGTGTATACAGCCTTCTTACTCCTGCTTAACCCACACATCATTCATTTTCCACAGGGAATCTAACAGGTATCTAACCCTGTGAGAGCAAAGCCAGCTGCTTCTGAGTATGGGCCCAACAGAATTTAAAAAAAAAAATTAAAAAAAAAAATAATAATATTTTTTTTAATGCATGGGGCAAATCGGGACAGATGGCTAGAAACCTGGGACAGGGGGACAGACCTCTAAAATCGGGAATGTCCCGCGAAAATCGGGACAGTTGGGGGGTATGAATGATGTCAGTTATAAAAACAAATAACAGAATATCGTGCCAATTTCCTTTTTCAAATTAGTAAACAGATGTTCTGTAAAAGTTCATATAATTATCACAAAGGAAACATAGAGTTCTTTATGAGTAGATATATTTTCAAACAGAAGCAATATCTAAAGAATATGTAATGACAGCAAGTGACTCCAGCAATAATCTCGGCCAAATGGTAAAATTGCTCACTTACTGGAAAGGCCCTCAATCATATGAGGTAAGTATTGTGCATTGATAAAATATGAGGTCCTGGATTAATCAGTCAATCGGGGTGCTTCAGTGTTGTTTGGGTATGGTAGATCCCTTTTCTCACTCCTTCCTCTCTTTTCCTCAACGTCCCCGGAGGCAGAGTATATACAGAGAGGGAACTTCTTCTTCAGAGCTGTTTTTTGGCTAGATAAAATATTTATGGATCAAACTGTATTTTGACTGACCTATACTTTTGTGGCTAGGACCACATCACCACTTATACTCATTGGTTTATCTATTTGACTGTCTGTGCGCATTTTATCACTCTCTCTCATCCACTAATTTTATCCATTTTGGGAAGTGGACTATCTGGGGTGGGGACCCTGGACATTCCCTGCTCAGATTTTAGGCAGCATTTACAATGAAATATTTAAACCACAAATACCAGTCTCTAGGTTTTCACTTAGCGCTGATTCCTCATACCTCTCTCTATTACTATATATATATATATATATATATATATATATATATATATATATATATATATATATACAGGGAGTGCAGAATTATTAGGCAAATTAGTATTTTGACCACATCATCCTCTTTATGCATGTTGTCTTACTCCAAGCTGTATAGGCTCGAAAGCCTACTACCAATTAAGCATATTAGGTGATGTGCATCTCTGTAATGAGAAGCGGTGTGGTCTAATGACATCAACACCCTATATCAGGTGTGCATAATTATTAGGCAACTTCCTTTCCTTTGGCAAAATGGGTCAAAAGAAGGACTTGACAGGCTCAGAAAAGTAAAAAATAGTGAGATATCTTGCAGAGGGATGCAGCACTCTTAAAATTGCAAAGCTTCTGAAGCGTGATCATCGAACAATCAAGCGTTTCATTCAAAATAGTCAACAGGGTCACAAGAAGCGTGTGGAAAAACCAAGGCGCAAAATAACTGCCCATGAACTGAGAAAAGTCAAGCGTGCAGCTGCCAAGATGCCACTTGCCACCAGTTTGGCCATATTTCAGAGCCGCAACATCACTGGAGTGCCCAAAAGCACAAGGTGTGCAATACTCAGAGACATGGCCAAGGTAAGAAAGGCTGAAAGACGACCACCACTGAACAAGACACACAAGCTTAAACATCAAGACTGGGCCAAGAAATATCTCAAGACTGATTTTTCTAAGGTTTTATGGACTGATGAAATGAGAGTGAGTCTTGATGGGCCAGATGGATGGGCCCGTGGCTGGATTGGTAAAGGGCAGAGAGCTCCAGTCCGACTCAGATGCCAGCAAGGTGGAGGTGGAGTACTGGTTTGGGCTGGTATCATCAAAGATGAGCTTGTGGGGCCTTTTCGGGTTGAGGATGGAGTCAAGCTCAACTCCCAGTCCTACTGCCAGTTTCTGGAAGACACCTTCTTCAAGCAGTGGTACAGGAAGAAGTCTGCATCCTTCAAGAAAAACATGATTTTCATGCAGGACAATGCTCCATCACACTCGTCCAAGTACTCCACAGCGTGGCTGGCAAGAAAGGGTATAAAAGAAGAAAATCTAATGACATGGCCTCCTTGTTCACCTGATCTGAACCCCATTGAGAACCTGTGGTCCATCATCAAATGTGAGATTTACAAGGAAGGAAAACAGTACACCTCTCTGAACAGTGTCTGGGAGGCTGTGGTTGCTGCTGCACGCAATGTTGATGGTGAACAGATCAAAACACTGACAGAATCCATGGATGGCAGGCTTTTGAGTGTCCTTGCAAAGAAAGGTGGCTATATTGGTCACTGATTTGTTTTTGTTTTGTTTTTGAATGTCAGATATGTATATTTGTGAATGTTGAGATGTTATATTGGTTTCACTGGTAAAAATAAATAATTGAAATGGGTATATATTTGTTTTTTGTTAAGTTGCCTAATAATTATGCACAGTAATAGTCACCTGCACACACAGATATCCCCCTAAAATAGCTATAACTAAAAACAAACTAAAAACTACTTCCAAAACTATTCAGCTTTGATATTAATGAGTTTTTTGGGTTCATTGAGAACATGGTTGTTGTTCAATAATAACATTAATCCTCAAAAATACAACTTGCCTAATAATTCTGCACTCCCTGTATATATATATATATATATATATATATATATATAATATGTATATTTGTGTGTGTGTGTGTGTATATATATATATATATATATATATATATATATATATTTCAATAAACCAGCACTCTCTGTTCCTGGAATATCTCCATAATGTCGGGGTGCCACCCAGATATAAATAACAAATAGTACAAAAGGTGCACTCGCTGTGTGAATCAAATTAAATTTATTGCAGAGTTAACGTTTTCGGGGAGTAACCTCCTTCCTCAGACTCTAGTGAAAAAACAACAATATCCTTATATATTGTTGCTCTTTTACTAAAGTATGAGGATGGGGGTTTACTCCCCAAAAACATTAAATCTGCAATAAATTTACTTTGATTCACATGGCGAGTGCACCTTTTAGACTTTTAGAACAAGCTATTGATGCTGCTGTTCGTTCCTGGCAGACTGCTTCTCTTTCTGTTTTGCATATGTAAATATGACCCTGGGGATAATCTCCATGGTGATGGGGGAAACCAGACGTGGACTCCTTGCCCAATGTGCTTAGAGGAATATGGCTGCACCTCACTGATGAGGCCCAAAGGAGGCCGAAACGATCGTCTGGGGTTGCCTTTTCCTTGTTCAGAGGAGAATTGCCTGGTATTTCAGGACTGGACTGACCATGTAGGCGGGATCAGACTGATATACTACAGGAAAGTTTTCCTCTGTGAAAAGCACAGTTGGGCAGAAAGAAGCTACTACCAGGTGGTAACCGGGCCATAGAACAAGCTATTGATGCTCCTGTTCATTCCTGGCAGACTGCTTCTCTTTCTGTTTTGCATGTGTATGTATGTATATATGTGTATATGTGTATATTTATATGGGTATGTGTGTATATGTGTGTAGATATAATGTGTATGTATATATATATATATATATATATATATATATATAGTGTGTGTGTGTGTGTGTGTGTGTGTGTATGCATATATGTTTATGTGTTTTAATATTATTATTATTAGGTATTTGTAGAGCGCCAACAGATTCCACAGCGCTATAACCATAGGCGATATACAAGATAACATTTATGTGGATCAAATGGGTAGAGGGCCCTGCCTAGAGTTGCACTGTTGTAGTCAGCTCTTAAGGTGATCTACAAACAGCTGGGCTCATAGGCTTACATGGTAAGGGGTTCGAGGGGATAGCTATGGAGTTAGAAAGGTTAGTGTAGGTTGTATGCATCTCTAAATAGTAGAGTCTTTAGGGAGAGCGCTTCAAGCTTTCAAAACTAGGGGAGAGTTTTGTGGAGCAAGGCAGAGAGTTCCATGGGAGCCAGTCTGGAGAAGTCTTGTAAATGGAATGTGAGGAGGTAACAAGAGAGGAGGAGAGGAGGAGATTGTGAGCAGAGCAAAGGGGACTGGAGGGAGAGGTCTGAAATGTAGGGGGGAGCAGTGCAGTTGAGGGCCTTGTATGTCAGGGTGACAATTCTGTGTTTAATCCTGGAGGCAAGAGGAAGCCTGTGAAGGGATTGGCAGAGAGGTGCAGCAGATGAAGAGCGATGTGTAAGGAAGATAAGCCTGGCAGAGGCATTCATTATGGATTATAAAGGTGCTAGGCAGCAGCTAGGGAGACCAGAGAGGATGAAGTTGCAGTAGTCGAGGCGGGAAAGGATGAGAGAGTGGATTTAAATCCTAGTTGTGTATTGTGTAAGGAAATGTCTAATTTTAAAGATGTTTTTAAGGTGGAAGCTTTAAGGCTTTAGCCAAGGCATGAATATGAGGAGGGAAAGAAAGATCTGAGTCAAGTGTGACCCCAAGACAATGGGCATGTGGGGTAGGGGTAATGGAGTTATTGATAGTTATAGAGAAATGAGGGGTGGAGATTTTTGAGGAAGGGGGGAAAATAAGGAGCTCAGTTTTGGAGATATTTAGCTTAAGGTAGTGAGAGGACATCCAAGATGAGATATGAAAGAGACAGTTAGTGACACGGTAAGCAAGGATGGAGATAGGTCTGGTGTCCTCGGTATACAAATGATATTGAAACCCGTGGGAATTTATTAAGGAACCTTGTGATGATGTGTAGATTGAGAAGAGAAGGGGACCTAGGACAGAGCATTGCGGTACCCCAACAGAAAATGGTAGCGGGGCAGAGGATGCGCCAGAGAAGGCTACACAGAAGGTACGGTTAGACAGATAGAAAGAGAACCACGAGAGAGCTGTGTCGCAAATTCCTCTGTAACAGGGGCAAAAAAGCTAAATTTATGGCTTTGTGGGTTTTGGATGATTGTGAGCTTTTGAGGGGGTGGGAGACTGGTAGTATGTTGGGAGCTGATTTCATTTCTTATGGAGTCGATTTTGTTATTAAAGTGGCTGGCAAAATCTTGAGCTGAGAGAGAAGTTGTAGTAGGAGGTGGGGGTGGGCGGAGAAGAGTATTGAACATGGAGAACAGACGTTTTGGGTTTGAAGAAAGAGTAGAGATAAGAGTAGAGACTGTATGATTTCCAAGCTATGGTAGGTGGGGCCAGAATGTCAAGGATCTATGTAAGGGTGGAGTTATAGTGGCAGATAGATTTGTCAGAGCAGGAAAAGGAGGGGATGGAAGAGAGGAGAGGGTTGAGAGAGCTAGCGAGCTGTTGATGATTTAATGACTTGATGCTTCTGTGAAGTTTGGTGTGAGGGGTAGAAGGAAAGAGAGTTGTAGGGAGGGATGTGATGTTACAAGTGAGAAGATGATTGTCAGAAAGCCGAAAGGGGAAGTTTGTGAAGTTTGAGATAGTGCATCGATAGCTGAAAATCAGATCAAGGGAGTGACCATCTTTGTGAGTGGGAGAGTCAGTCCATTGTGACAGGTCGAAAAAAGGAAGTGAGTTGCAGAAGTTGTTATGCAGAGGAGGCAGTGGGATTGTCAACAGGGAGGTTAAAGTTGCCAAGAATGAGGACAGGGGTATCTGAGGAACGGAAATAGGGTAGCCAGGCAGCAAAGTGATCTAAAAATAGAAATGAGGAGCCAGGGGGGCGGTATATGACTGCAAAGCATATAGAGAGGGGAGAGAATAAGTGAATCATGTGTGTTTCAAATGAAGAAAATGTGAGGGAAGAGAAGGGCTGTATTTCTTGAAAGGTGCAACGAGAGGAAATACCAACACCACCTCCTTGTCTATTGTCAGACCTAGGAGTGTGGCTAAAGTGGGGACCCCCATGTGACAGTGCAGCAGAGGATGCTGTGTCTGAAGCAGAGAGCCAGGTTTCTGTGAGAGCCAGCAGGTTGAGAGAGTGGGAGATAAAGAGGTCATGGATAGAAGTTAGCTTGTTGCAAGCAGAGCAAGAGTTCCAGAGTGCACAAGTGAAGGGGGAGGTGGCTTTAGAAGCAAGAGGAATGAGATTAAGGTTACCAGAGTTTTGTTTTTGAAGTCTATTGAAAGGCACACATGGGTGTGCATGGCTAGGGAATTGTGGGGGACCAGGATTAGGGGAAATGTCACCAGCAGCTAGTATGAGCAAGAGGGGGAGTGACATGAGATGAGATGCAGATTTGCAGTAATGTTTTTGGAATGAGGTACAAGGGGGAGAGAGAGTCTTTCGGAATGTGTGAAGTTCATTAATACAAAAGTAAGGTGAGGTTAAGAGAGATGGGGTAATGAACAGTGCATGTGGTGAGGGGAAAAGAATAATTGAATAAAGTAATTTGTTATAGAGACAAAATGTAGCAAAAATGAATATGAAAAGATTGAGCATTATTACAAACTAAGCAAAAGGTGGATAAAACACAGTATTACAACAGAACTTGCATTGTCCAATCCTGCACAATTCTTAGTGGCTGACAAATATTGGCAAGGTTTGAACATCACAAAGCTAAAGACAAGATATCAACAAAGTAAATACAGTACATAACATTTCACATACAGACGCATACCAAAAGAGAGACTTAGACAGAGTACAATTGCAACAGAAAACAGTGAATTTGGCAGGAGATGAAGCAAGACCCAATGTGTTTATGTATATTCATATGTGTGTATATATATAGTGCATGTGTGTGTATAGGTGTGTATGTATATGTATGTATTTATATATATGTGTATATATATATGTTTGTATGTGTATGTGTATGTGTATAGATACATGTGTGTATGTATAATGTGTATGTATATATGTGTATTTTTGTGTGTGTGTAGATATATTTGTGTGTATATGTGTGAAGATGTATGTGTATTTGTGTTGATATATGTATGTGTGTACATATGTATGTACTGTATGTGTGCAGTGGTTTTTAACTTAACATTTCAGTACAAAACCATAGTATGAAAGTAAGCAATCTCGATCTCTGCTCATGTTATGTTGATTAAAGCCATCCTTTTCCCGAAATTACTTTTTTTGCTACAAAATTTGCCACTTCTTTTATATAAAAAGGACATCTCTTTTCTCTATAGGATCTTTAACAAGTTTGTTTGGCAGGGGAAGAAACCACGTATCTCTCTTTTTTCTTTAACATTGCTCAAGTCGCAGGGTGGCTTGGCATGCCTAAATATTAAATTCTATAATTATGCAGCCCTATGTATTTTGCATTGGATTCGATTACGGAGAAGGAGTATGTTGCCTTTTATTAATTAGAATCCAAACTGATTACCCCTTTTGTGTTGAAAGCAATTCTACATTGTCCCTTTGTCAAACTCCCTAGCATCGTATCGCAAATTTACTCTTTTAAATATATTTTTCATGTGTGGCAAAAAATATGTACAGAGATCCAATTAAATTTCTGTAAATCAGAATTCCTTCCCCTATCAGGCAACCCTGATTTTCCACCTGGACTGGGTACTTCTGTGTTTTCAGTTTGGGCGTACAAAGGATTTAAATGTGTAGGTCAGCTATGTCAAGAGAGGACATTGATTGTAAGATCCTTTAAAGAACCGAGATTGTCCTATAACCTTCCAAGAAACAATTTCTATGCCTATCTCCAGGTTAGACATTGGTTAGGGAATCTGAGATGAGAAACGGGCACAGAATTAGACATAGGGAAATTAGGGCAAGTTATTAAGAGTTATCATGAGGGGGTGAACACCATCTGCCAAATCTATAATCTGCTACTGAAGTTTCATGGGGAAACACATATAACCAGAAGTGTGGACTAGAATTTTGGCAAAAAGTTAACTTTTGGTGTACTAGGATACTGGGAACTCATTTTAAACTTGATCCTACCCAGATATTTTTCTTACGCAGCTACTCAGTCACTATCCCTAATGTCATATTTATTAATTCAATGATTTTGGTAGGAAGGAATTTTATACTAAGGAACTGGCAGGGTAGTAATGGACCTACATTTTCACAGTTCTTTAAAAGCGCCCAATATCAGATGAATTTTTAACAGTATAACTTAAATTTTTTTTAATAATAAGCAGTAGTAGTTTTTAGTAAATTAAAAATGCTAATCAGTTCTCTACCACTAGAAATACAACGGCAAGTAGTCTCATGTTTTAAAACTTCTAACTGGGTTAGACAACAACTGGAACTAGGGATACTACCCAGAATATGGTTTCCAGAGTCCTAGGAGAGTGAGGAGAGGTACAGGTGGGAAAATGATTTTTGCCCCATCCTTTATTATAATGGGACACACTATGAATTTTTTTTCCCCTTTCCACCGCCTCTCCCATATAAATATAAATATAATACTACTAGTTAATAAGCCTGTCCAGAGGGCAGTCTTTGTGTTAACATTAAACCCCCCAAGCTACAAAAAATAATAAAATTAAAACTAAACTAATACCCCAATAAAAATAAAAAATCCCCCCCAGAATAAAAACACCCTATAATCTAATACTAAACTACCAATAGCCCTTAAAAGGGCTTTTTGTAGGGCATTGCCCTAAAGAAATCAGCTATTTTACATTCCAAATAAATAAAGTCCCCCCTAACAGTAAAACCCCCTACCCACCAAACCCTCCAAAATAAAAAAAACTAACACTAATAAACCTAAACTACCCATTGCCCCTAAAGGGGCATTTGTATGGGCATTGCCCTTAAAAGCGCATTCAGCTCTTTTTCATTGCCCTTAAAAGGGCATTCAGCTCTTTTGCAATTTGCCCAAAAAAAACCTAATCTAAAAAAACAAACCCCCCCCCCCCAAAAAAAAAAACTAACACTATAGCCCCAAATAGGCACTCACGGTTTCAGAAGTCCGGCGGAGAAGGTCTTCTTCCAGGCGGGTCTATCATCTTAATCCACAGCGAAGGCGCTGCGGAGCGGAGGTCCGGAGTAGTCTTCCCAGATGTGGCGATTCTCAGCGGTGGTCATCTGTGGCGGCGTCGGCGGTCCTCAGCGGCGGCAGTCCTCGGCTGTGGCGTTGGTCCTCGGTGGCATGGAGGCTCCTCTTGATACGATGTCCATGGTATACTAAATATTGAATGCAAGGTACAGCAATCAATTTGGGGTACCTTATATTCCTATTGGCTGAATTTGTCAAAACAGCCAATAGTATTAGAGCTACTAAAATCCTATTGGCTGTTCAAATCAGCCAATAAGATTTCAGTAGCTCTCATCCTATTAGCTGCTTAATTTTTCAAAACAGTCAATAGGATTAGAGCTACTGAAATCCTATTGGCTGTTCAAATCAGCCAATAAGATTTTAGTAGCTCTCATACTATTGGCTGATTTAGAAAATTTCAGCAAATAGGAATTCAAAGTACCCCAATAAATATGGGGTACCTTGAATTCAATCTTTAGTGTGCGGCGGACGATCGCATGAAGAGGAACCTCCACGCCTTCGTCGAGGACCACCGCCGCCGAGGAGCACTAACGCCACAGATGACTGCCGCCGAGGATCGCCACTTCAGAGAAGACCGCTCTGGACCTCCGCTCCGTGATGTCTTCACTGTGGATGAAGAAGATGGACGCGCCTGGAAGAAGACCTTCTATGCCGGACTTCTGAAACCGTAAATACCTATTTGGGGTTTTGTTTTTTTAGATTAGGGTTTTTATGGGCAAATTGCAAAAGAGCTGAATGCCCTTTTAAGGGCAGTGAAAAAGAGTTGAATGCCATTTTAAGGGCAATGCCCATACAAATGTACCTTTAGGGGCAATGGGTAGTTTAGGTTTATTAGTGTTAGGTTTTTATTTTGGGGGGTTTGGTGGGTGGGGGGTTTTACTGTTAGGGGGGACTTGGATTATTTGTAATATAAAAGACCTGATTTCTTTAGGACAATGCCCTGCAAAAAGCCCTTTTAAAGGCTATTGGTAGTTTAGCATTAGATTAAGTTATTTTTTTTTGGGGGGGGGGGCTTTTTTATTTTCCTAGGGATTATGTTTAATTTTTTTATTTTGGATAGTGTTGTTTATTATTTTTTGTAATGTTAGCGTTTTTTAATTTTCTGAAATTAGATTAAAGTAATGTAATTTTTTTTATTTTCTATTGTAATGTAGTAATTTTTTTATTGTAAATAAGGGGTTAATTTAGGGGGTGTTAGGTTAGGGGCTTAGTCATTAAATTAGTATTTTGCGTTGTGGGGGTTGGCGGTGTAGGTGTTAATAGGTAAATTAGGTTTAATGCATTGTGGGGTGTTTGCGGATTAGGGGTTAATAGATGTATTAGGTAGTTTGAGATGTTGGAGTTTGCAGATTTAGGGGTTAATAATTTTATTAGGTAGATGGGGGGTGACAGACGCGTTACAAACGTGATTACAGTATAGATAGCAGAGCATAGTGTATGTATTGAACTTCTTTAACTAGGGGTTGCTCTGTGGCTGCCCATTTATAGAGTTAACGGTAGTTAAGCCAATATATTGTGAAGTTATTATCTGGCTAGTACTGCTTTATTGAAATGTGTAGAAAGAACTATTGTATGTTTTTTTCCTTTCTTATGGAAATATGAGAGGAGCTGTGTCTGTTAATATGTACTCTGTATAGCTAAATGAAGTAGGGAATCCATACCAGGAGATCCTAAGGCCAACAAACCTGATAAAATGTTTTTGTTAATTAAGAAACCTTTTTATGATTTCAACACAAGTGAAGCTGCGTCTCCAATTGTTTTATTGATAAGATGTTGTGCGTTGTAGATCAGGATGATTAATAATGAGATAAAGAAAATAATCACGAATATTACTATTTACCATGACGGTCAAATGCGATGTTAATATCTGACAAGTCTATCACATGTACAGTTTCTGTTTTTCATTAAAGACTTTAATAAAATTAAAAAAAAGAATGTGTGAAGTTCATGAATACAAAAGTAAGGTGAGGTTAAGAGAGATGGGGTAATGAACAGTGCATGTGGTGAGGGGGGAGGAGTAATTGAATAAAGTAGTTTGCTATAGACAGGGTCGTCTCCAGAACAAATGAAATGTGGGGGCATTTTTTTTCAAGAGGGGGCATGCATTTAAAAGGCATGTATGAGAGTCAAAATAAGAGCAGACCTACTGTGGCAGTCCAGGGGTTACATTTATCAGATCTCTGGCTGTGCAGGAGTTAGATTTGTTTATTTTTCTGGAAGTGCAGCGGTTACATGTGTCATATCTCAAGGAGTATAGGGGTTACATTTATGAGATGTCTGGCAGTGCCGCAGCAGTTACATTTACCAGATTTATGGCAGTGCAGGGGTTACATTTGTCATATCTCAGGAATGTTTCCCACATATGACACAGCCAGTGGACACTGTTTGCATGTGTAGCTCTAACTATGACCCTACTAATGATCAAATAAGCTTTTATGTGACAATAAGTTTGAGTGCTAAGCAGTACATTACTTGTACAGATATTATTAATGATATTTACCAGCACACACACAGTATATACAGTATGTATATACACACAAATTATATATATATATATATATATATATATATATATATATATATATATATATATATATATATACACACACACATATATATATATATACACACACATACATATACACAAACATATATATATATATATATATATATACATACACACACAGTACATATATATATATATACACACACACACACACTGTTTGTATGTATGTATATATATATATATATATATATATATACACACACATACACACAGTATATATGTTTATACCCACACACATATATATATATATATATATATATATATATATACACACAAACAATATATAAATATACACACAGTGTGTATATTGTTTGTGTATGTATGTGTATATGTATATAACAACCTTGGGGACAAATAGGAGATGTTTTGAAACATGTAAATAATAAACATAAGGCTATTTCACTCATTGTCCCACAGCTACATTTGAAGTGTGTGTATTTGAGCACCTATAATCTGACACACATTTTACACTGATCACTGCAGATAAAGCAGGCACAATGCACACTTGTTTTGTGTGACCTGCAGTGGGGAAACCAAGGAATCCCCAATTTGCTTCTTTATCTGTGGCTGCCAGGATATAAAGCACAATAGGGAAGGCATACTACTCTCACACACACATTGGTTATACGGCTGTGTTTTCACAAAATTACTTCTGCCTTCCCTCTCACTGACTGTTAGCTTCTCCCAGCACTTCCTGCAGAGGTCTGATGATGTCATCATCTCACTTCAGCTCTGTAGTAAGTGGGCTAGCAGGAGGAGGGGCATTGCAAGCCCTAGGTTAACTGTGAGAGCACCAACAGGGAAATGCAACTTTATTTGTTATCTGGTTGTAAATAGAGGAAAGTAAAGAGATTAGCTGGGCCCTCCTAAGTGGCGGATCTCCAGGGTCCAGTGGATGCAAATGGTTTATGCGACATTTGGGACCCTGGACGTTCCGTCACTTTTAAAATGTAAAAAAAAAAAAAAAATTAAATCACTTTTTTGCCCTTTGTTGTTTTAATGAAGAATCAATAAATTTGTTAAATTTTACCGGAGCATCCAGTACTCTTTTTTCTTGATGTGTATATGAACATACATATGTAGCTACATGTGTCACATTAAGCACTTTCTTATTTCTTGCTGTCTTCTGGCATTGAATTTTATAGTTCCCCCACATCTGGACTCCGTCATACTGTGTAATAATTTCCCATAAGATATCTTGTATACAAGGATTAGTAATGCAATTAAGGAGGATACATAAATTCCTTAAATAATATGACTTGCATTTTATACATTCTTTTCCTTCCCCTATGATAGCAATTTTGAAATCTTTCCATATATATTGATAGATTCTTCCTAACTACGACAATATATAAACAATGTTGCAGATATATAACAAAACAACTTCCATATAATACTATATTCAATCTTATTCTCTCTCTCCCATAGTTGTTTCTATTCCCCATGTATCTAGATCTTCTCTATTTCTCATTCTATACCAAAACATTAACTCCTAAGATGTTTTCCTCATGTATCATAAAGTCCTTGATCAAGGAATCTTATCGCTTCTGCTGGGGAGAAGAAAAACTGAAACACGTCTCCTTGTTGTATTTTCATTTTAGCCGGATATAGCAATGCAAATTGGGGTTTTTTCCTCCTCAAGTCTCTGGCATACTTCAGAGAATTGTTTCCTGCGTCTTGATAAGTCTGCAGAATAGTCCTGAAATATGAGGATTTTTTTCCCCTCAAAAAATAAATTCTGTATACTTCTATATGCTCTTAAGATTTTTACTTTAGCTTGAAAGCTAAGATATTTAATAATACAATTTTAAACAACTTTCCAATTTACTTCTATTATTTAATTTGCTTCCTTCTCTTGTTATCATTTGCTGAAAGGTTTATCTAGGCAAGTTCATGAGCAGCAGAGAAACTAGGTTCTAGCTGTTGATTGGTGGCTGCATATATATATATATATATATATTGAATGTGATTGGCTCACCCATGTGTTCAGTTAGAAACTAGTAGTGCATTGCTGCTCCTTCAACAAATGATACCAAGAGAATGAAACAGATTAGATAATAGAAGTAATCTAGAAAGTTGTTTAAAATTGTATTCTCTATCTGAATCATGAAAGAATTTTTTTGGGTTTCATGTACCTTTAAATAAAACATCCTGTAACTATACAGCTCACAATCATTTAGTAATTTACCTGAAGTAAATGTTTCATGAAGTTTTTTTAATGCAAATCCCCTCCATTCTCCAACCAGCACTCCTTTTCCTGCAGCATGATATCTATTGTAATAATCAGCTGGATTAAAATCTTCATTATAGTGTTGTTTAGTGAGATCCAGTTCCATGTTTTGTTTAATTCTCTTGCAATAGCAATATCCCTGCCCTTTACAAATGTGACTGTATTTATACCCTTAGAAAACACTGACGTAGGGAAAACAGCTTTTTTAAAAGTGACAAATCAGGTTCCCTCTGAATATCAGGAGGTACTGTTTGCTATAAAATATGAAGTGGTTCTTTGCTTATTTTCAAACTATGGTTTTGTACTGAAATGTTAAGTTTAACACCACTGCACACATAGAGTACATACATCTGTACACACATACATATATCAATACAACTACACACATATACACACATATATATTTACACACACACACATACAAACATATATACATACACATATACATATATATTTACACACACACATACAAACATATATACATATACATATATAAATACATACATATATCAACACAACTACACACATATACACACATATACACACAAATATATATACACACACACACACATACAAACATATATACATACACATATACATATATAAATACATACATATATCAACACAACTACACACATATACACACAAATATATATACACACACACACATACAAACATATATACTTACACATATACATATATAAATACATACATATATCAACACAACTACACACATATACACACAAATATATACACACACACACACATACAAACATATATACTTACACATATACATATATAAATACATACATATATCAACACAACTACACATACATCTACACACATATACACACAAATATATATACACACACACATACACACATATATACATACACATATACATATATAAATACACACATATATCAATACAACTACACATACATATACACACATATACACACAAATATATTTACACACACAAATACAAACATATATACATACACATATACATATATAAATACATACCTATATCAACACAACTACATATACATCTACACACATATACATACAAATATATTTACACACACACATACAAACATATATACAACACATATACATATATAAATACATACCTATATCAATACAACTACATATACATCTACACACATATACACACAAATATATTTACACACACACATACAAACATATATACATACACATATACATATATAAATACATACATATATCAACACAACTACACATACATCTACACACAAATATAGTTACACACACAAACATACACATATATACATACACATTATGCACACACATGTATCTACACACATACAAACACATCTACACACCTATACACACACATATATCTACACACATATACATATACACCTATACACACATATACATATATAAATACATACATGTACATACACACATATAAATATATATACACACATATACATATACCTATACACACATATACATATATAAATACATACATATACATACACACCTATACACACACATATATCTACACACATACACATACAAACATATATACATACACACATATACATATATAAATACATATATATACATACACACCTATACACACACATATATCTACACACATACACATACAAACATATATACATACACACATATACATATATAAATACATACATATATATGCACACCTATTCACACACATATATCTACACACATATGAATATACATAAACACATTGATTCCTGCTTCATCTCCTGCCAAATTCACTGTTTTCTGTTGCAATTGTACTCTGTCTAAGTCTCTCTTTTGGTATGCGTCTGTATGTGAAATGTTATGTATATTTACTTTGTTGATATCTTGTATTTAGCTATGTGATGTTCAAACCTTGCCAATACTCCTGAGGCACTAAGAATTGTGCAAAAGAATTATACAAGAATTAGAACTAGGATTGGACAAGGCAAGTTCTGTTGTAATACTGTGTTTTATCCACGTTTTGCTTAGTTTGTAATAATGCTCAATATCTTCATATTCCTTTTAACTACTTTTTGTCTCTATAGCCAGGGTCGGCTCTAAGGGGGGGCATGCTATGATTAAGGCTTCACAGCCGAAACGCGTAAGCCCTGGTGCTGCGCCTGCAATCGTGTCTATTTGCTTCTCCATGATTTTGTTGTTTTAATGAAGAATCAATAAATTTGTTAAATTTTACCGGAGCATCCAGTACTCTTTTTTCTTGATGTTCACTACTCCAGACTCACTGGTTTGCTACCGCTCCTGAGCTCCTCCAGTCCCTCTGTGCAACTGCCCTACCCCCCAAGTTGCCGCTGTTGCAGACTTACCCGCTCCACATCATCGGATCTCCCTTCCCTCCTATATACTCACACGGAGGTGGATACAGAGGTGAACGCCGACCAAGACGCTGCTGCTCCTCGGAAGTATACACAGACTCGGAACCAGCTATCGACTGCACAGCGACTTCATCACATATCGTTCAGCACGAGTCAGCCGACAGCAGTTCGTTTTTTGAGAGCTGAGGAACCACCAGTTTGAGGTGAGTCTGGCATATGACATGACATGCCAGTGTTCCCATTGTCTCCAACGATATCTGCATATTTACTTAACGCTGATACCTGCTTGTATGCGAGTGTGCATCTAAAGTGACTATATTCATTCATTTTTTGTTTGGGGTCTTTGGGCAGTTGCACAGTGCAACGACTATTGCTGTATAGATTACGTTAGTGTGGCTCACCTGACTGTTATCTTCCTCTGCTCATATTGTGTTCATATACACACACATATATAACGGGGCACACACAAAATTTTGGTTTTTGTAGGATGGTAATTATTACTAAAGTATATAAGAGTATTAAAACAGTTTCATTGAGTAGATTGAATTCACAAAATAATATGTGTAGATATTTGTATTACTACTCCCAGCATATAAGATATGATATGGGAAATTATTATTTAGCACGACAGAATACAATTAGGGGGGTAATATATAGGCTACTGCTAGACGACAACAGGAAATAAGAAAGTGAACAATGTAATATATATTGTTATACCTATATATGTGTATGTGTGTGTATATATGTATGTATATACACACACATAATAATGGGTTATGCACTTAATTTCGGTGTTTTGGGGCCCGTTTAAGACGGGAAGGTTTATTAAAAAATATAAGAAACTCATAAAGTATAATTTATTTATTGACATCATTTAGCATGTATAGATATGTATTTTGGAATATATATTTCTATAGTAATTTACAAGATCACTGGGTAAATGGAATTCACTTAATAATATTTGTAGATATAGAATTAGGATTGTGTTATTTATTAAAGTTGTTATGATGCTACACCTGCGAGACACACAAAGAAAAAATTCACTAGAGGGTATATAATTAACACAAATATAAGTAGTGATGATACTGAAAGTATAAATTATCGAAAGACACTATATAGGCTTTTTATGTATATAAAATATGTGATTACATTTATGTTTTGCAATGGCGGAAGTTAGGAGCACATTAATGAAGGTGTAAGGTCTTTTTCGCAATGGGATTCGGGAAAAAAAAGTGATGTATATCTCCACTTCATTGAACAAACTCTTTCCTGTACTTGGTATCTGTTTTTTATGTTTAATGTTTATGGAAATAGCTGGAGTATTCCCCCCATATAATGAATAGATGGTTAAAATTGTCACCTGGAACGTGGGCGGAATAAACTCCCCTATAAAAAGAAAAGCTGTATTGAGTCATCTAAGGAAACTTAATATAGATATTGCATGTATACAAGAAACTCACCTAATAGATAGAGAACATGTGAAATTAAAAACTGAGTGGGTACAAGAAGTTATATATTCCTCACATAATAGTTCGTCATGTGAAGTAGCTATACTGCTTCACAAAAGGCTAGAATATAAAATCGAGAGCTTATACACAGATAAGAAGGTAAAAATTATCGACTTAAATATCACTATTAATAAACAAAAATATACAATATCTAATATATATGGCCCAAATCATCAAGATGTCAAATTCTGGACTAAATTTCAGAAACTTATACAAAAAAATGCCAAGCATGAGATTATCATAGTGGGAGACTTTAATATAACTCCAAATCCATTAATAGATAGCAAAACAGCAAAAAAAGAGATTAAAGACAAAGCTTGATATAATTATGAAAAAAAGATAATACAAACGCTATGTACTAATTTAGGGATAGAGGGAGAGGGTGGCGAAAACAAACCTCTATCTATCACGCTCTAATAATGCTATGTCAAGAATTGATTATTGTCTTATTTCTTGTAAGTTAAACACAGATATAGAATAAATTAAAATACTCCAATTTAATGTCTCAGATCATGCCCCAGTATTAATCTCCTTAAAGGGCCGAAAACAATATGGCAACATAAATAATTTTATATACCCAAAATATTTATATAATTCAGATAAATTGACTAAATTTTTAGAGAAAAAATGGGAAGAATTTGGGATAAATAATAGTCAACATTGTAATACAGCACAATTATTTTGGGAAACATCTAAAGCGGCTATGAAAGCATAGATGATCTCCTATATAAAATATCTTACAAAGGAAAAAATAAGAATCAATAATACGTTAGAAAGAACTTATATGCAATACAGAATGGAACCAACAATCTATAATAAAAAAATACTTTAGAGTCAAAAAAGAAAGAGATATAATCCTACTTAATAAATCTCAAGAAGAACTTAAAAAAAGAGCTGCAAGATATTATAGATGGGGCAATAGATCAGGTAGAATGCAGGCTAATGTATTAAAAGAGGTAAAATCTCATAATCATATATATAACAATAAAAGATCTAGATCATATTTATCAAGATACTGATAAAATCATTGAATGTTTTAAGAAATATTATCAAAACCTTTATAAATGACAGGGAAATACTAACTATCTTCAACAAAAACTATGGAATCAGATTAATTTACCATAAATTACTGAAGATCAAAATAGTATACTTAATAAAATGATTGAAAAAGAAGAGATACAGAAAGTTATACAAAAAATACCCCTATCTAAGGCATCTGGTCCAGATGGACTACCGGCAGAATACTATAAGGTGTTAGCACAAAAAATTATAGATTCCCTACATTAAGTCTTCCAAGACTCTCTTATACCTTTAAAATAGTGAATATGGTAGTGATACCAAAACCAGGGAAAGATCAATTATAACCCCAATCATATAGACCAATATCTTGATTATAAGATTTTGATGATAATACTAGCCAACAGACTAAATAAGATATTGCCTCATATTATATCAGAAGAACAGGTAGGCTTTATGACAGGTAGAACATCTGTAAAACATATTAGAAACATTCTACATATTATCCAGAAATATTGGCAAAAAGGTAAACAAGACACCTTGTTGGAGGCCTTCTTACTGTCATTAGACGCTGAGAAGGCCTTCGATAGGATCGAATGGAATCACTTATTCTATACTATGGAGAAGGGAAATATGAAAGGTAAATTTCTTGAATTTATTAAGTCGATATATACGCCAACAGATGCATATTTATGTATAAATGGATATACATCTACACTGATTCAATTATATAGAGGTACCCGTCAGGGATGTCCCCTTTCCCCGCTCCTCTTTAATATAGCATTAGAACCACTTATTCATATTTTGAAAAAAAGTTCACCAGGTATTAGGGTTGAGAATACATATCTACAGAAGGCTCTATTTGCGGATGATTTACTACTTTTTGTATCAGAACCTGAGGTATATAAAACAGATTATGGAGAATATTCTTCTATTTGGAGATAGTTCTGGTTACAAGATAAATATGAAGAAATCTCAGATTCTATGGCTATATAAAAAAAAAATATATATTTTTGAGGAGGTAGAAGAGAGTATGACATATTTGGGAATTAAAATATCATTCAACCCAAATAGGATATATGACCTCAACTTTCCACCCTTGATTAAAAATATTATTAAAGATCTTAAAATATGGCAAAATTTAAATCTAAACTATAAGGGGAGAGTACACATAATTAAAATGTCTATCTTGCCAAGATTATTATCTCCTATACATATGCTACCATTAAGAATACCTAGTAAAGATATTAAACTATTGAATGGAGCAATAAGGAACTTTATGTGGAAACGAAATAAATCAAGAATTGGTACCTCCAAAATGCAAATGCCTGCTAATAAAATAGGATGGAGTATGCCAAATATAAAATATTACAATTGGGCAGCACTCGCAAGATATAATGTTGAGTGAATAACTGGTAAAGAAAAATATACAAATATGGAATTAGAATAAAAATGGATAGTACCCATGTCAATATCTTACTATTTACAGATTGAGTCATATATAAAGAAGGTTATGAAAGATTCATTAACTGACTTACAAGAAATACAATAACAGAAATCTGTGAAAGCTACGAAAAAGGGAACTATAAGATAACTAATATATATAATAAACTAATTGCTAGAATCACTGAAGAAAATATTCCAAAGATAATCAAACAATGCCATCAGTCAGTGGCCATGAACATTACTCAGGAACAATTATTTTATAGTGTTCAAATTGTAAAACAAATTACATTGGCAAGTGATATAAGGGAATCACAGTATAGAATCTTACATAATGACTATATTACAACAACTAAAAGAAGCAAATAAACAAAGGAAATTAGTCAAATTTGCCCAAAATGTTTGTTCCGTCCAAAATATGTCTCACTATTTTTGGGATTGCCAGAAAAGTTACCAATATTGGGCTCAGATATCATTCTGGATATCTAAGATACCTAAATTGGAGTATAAAATAGAAAAACAGGCAATTTTATTGTTACAAATACCAAATATGACGAAATCTCAAAATAAATTATTCACTGCACTAGTTATAGTAATAGCAAGAAAGAACATTACCAACTCTGGACTGAAAAAAAATCTCCATCAATAACTGCACTAAAGAAAGCAATAGACCAACAGTTAATAATAGAGAAGTATGACTCACTAGGTGATACTCTTGCGAGAAAACAACAATTTATAAATAAATGGGAACAGTATTGTCAGTATATGACAGGGTTATAACACAATATATTTAATAATTATCCTTTAATCTGAACCCCAATAAAATATGCATTTACTAGAAACCATAAAATTAATATAAATTCCTGAATTCTTTATTATTAGTTAATATCTATAAACATATTGAAATATATTTGTAGGAACAAGAATATGAATTAATACTATACACGTATATGAATAATTAAAATATGCTATGCAAAGTTCATAAAAGTTTACCTTTAAAACTAGCCTTATTCACAATAGCCTTCCAAGATATTAGCTACTAGCATTCAACAGTACAATCAGCTATATAGATACAATTGGTTCTAATATAATTCTAATTAGGACACTAAAAATACATATACTCTTAATGTAAACAGTTACTTTAAATATCCATTTTTTTTAAACTGGAACAAATTCTTACGGCTAGATTTAGAGTTTTGTCGGTAAAGACCCGCGTAGCTAACGCCGCTTTTTTCCCAATGCACCCTTAAGACAACGCTGGTATTTAGAGTTGTCTGAGAGGTTGCGTTAGGCTCCAAAAAGGGTGCGTTGAGCCTAATGTACCGCCACTTCAACCCTCAATACCAGCATTGCTTACGGTAGCGGTAAGCAGCTAAAACGTGCTCGTGCATGATTCCCCCACAGGAAACAATGGGGCAGTTTGGGCTGAAAAAAAACCTAACACCTGCAAAAAAGCAGCGTTCAGCTCCTAACGCAGCCCCATTGTTTCCTATGGGGAAACACTATCTAAGTCTGCACCTAACACCCTAACATGAATCCTGAGTCTAAACACCCCTAACCTTACACTTATTAACCCCTAATCTGCCATCCCCGCTATCGCTGACACCTACATTATATTATTAACCCCTAATCTGCCACTCCGGACACCGCCGCAACCTACATTATACTTATGTACCCCTAATCTGCTGCCCCTAACATCGCCAAGCCCTATATTATATTTATTAACCCCTAATCTGCCCCCCCAACGTCGCTGCTACCTTACCTACACTTATTAACCCCTGATCTGCCGACCGGACCTCGCCGCTACTCTAATAAAGTTATTAACCCCTAAACCGCCGCACTCCCGCCTCGCAAACCCTATAATAAATATTATTAACCCCTAATCTGCCCTCCCTAACATCGCCGCCACCTAACTTCAAGTATTAACCCCTAATCTGCCGACCGGACCTCGCCGCTATTATAATAAATGTATTAACCCCTAAAGCTAAGTCTAACCCTAACCCTAACACCCCCCTAAATTAAATATAATTTTAATCTAACAAAATAAATTAAATATTATTAACTAAAGTATTCCTATTTAAATCTAAATACTTACCTATAAAATAAACCCTAATATAGCTACAATATAAAGAATAATTATATTGTAGCTATTTTAGGATTTATATTTATTTTACAGGCAATTTTGTATTTATTTTAACTAGGTACAATAGCTATTAAATAGTTATTTACTATTTAATAGCTACCTAGTTAAAATAATTACAAAATTACCAGTAAAATAAATCCTAACCTAAGTTACAATTAAACCTAACACTACACTATCCATAAATAAATTAAATCAATTAACTACAAGTACCTACAATTAAATAAACTAAACTAAATTACAAAAAACAAACAAACACTAAATTACAAAAAATAAAAAAAGATTACAAGAATTTTAAGCTAATTACACCTACTCTAAGCCCCCTAATAAAATAACAAAGCCCCCCAAAATAATAAAGGTCCCTACCCTATTCTAAATTAAAAAGTAACCAGCCCTTTTACCAGCCCTTAAAAGGGCTTTTTGCGGGGCATGCCACAAAGTAAACAGCTCTTTTGCCTGTTAAAAATAACACAATACCACCCCCAAACATTACAACCCACCACCCACATACCCCTACTCTAACCCAAACCCCCCTTAAATAAACCTAACACTACCCCCCTGAAGATCTCCCTACCTTGAGTCGTCTTCACCCAGCCGGGCACCGATGGACCAAAAGATGACATCCGGAGCGGCCGAAGTCTTCATCCTATGTGGGCAGAAGAGGACATCCGGACCGGTAGACATATTCATCCAAGCGGCATCTTCTATCTTCATCCATCTGATGAGAAGCGGCTTCATCTTCAAGACCTCCGGCGCGGAGCATCCTTCCAGACCGACGACTAACGATGAATGAAGGTTCCTTTAAGGGACGTCATCCAAGATGGCGTCCCTCGAATTCCGATTGGCTGATAGGATTCTATCAGCCAATCGGAATTAAGGTAGGAAAAATCTATCAGCCAATCGGAATTCGAGGGACGCCATCTTGGATGACGTCACTTAAAGGAACCTTCATTCGTCGAGTAGTCGTCGGGGAAGGAAGATGTTCCACGCCGGAGGTCTTGAAGATGGAGCTGCTCCTCGTCGGATGAATGAAGATAGAAGATGCCGCTTGGATGAAGATGTCTGCCAGTCCGGATGTCCTCTTCTGCCCGGATAGGATGAAGACTTCTGCCGGTCTTGATGTCCTCTTCTGCCCCATCAGATGAAGACTTCGGCCTGGTTGGTTGAAGACGACTCAAGGTACGGAGATCTTCAGGGGGGTAGTGTTAGGTTTATTTAAGGGGGTTTGGGTTAGAGTAGGGGTATGTGGGTGGTGGGTTTTAATGTTGGGGGGGTTGTATTTTTTTTTACATGCAAAAGAGCTGATTACTTAGGGGCATGCCCTGCAAAAGGCCTTTTTAAGGGCTGGTAAAAGAGCTGTTAACTTTTGTAATTTAGAATAGGGTAGGGCATTTTTTTATTTTGAGGGGCTTTGTTATTTTATTAGGGGGCTTAGATTAGGTGTAATTAGCTTAAAAATCTTGTAATCTTTTTTTATTTTTTGTAACTTAGTTTTTTTTATTTTTTATACTTCAGTTAGTTTATTTAATTGTATTTAATTGTTGGTAATTGTAGTTAATTAATTTAATTTATTTAATGATAGTGTAGTGTTAGGTTTAATTGTAACTTAGGTTAGGATTTATTTCACAGCTAATTTTGTATTTCTTTTAGCTAGGTCGTTATTAAATAGTTAATAACTATTTAATAGCTATTGTACCTAGTTAATATAAATACAAAGTTACCTGTAAAATAAATATAAATCCTAAAATAGCTACAATGTAATTATTAATTACATTGTAGCTATCTTAGGGTTTATTTTACAGGTAAGTATTTAGTTTTAAATAGGAATAATTAATTTAATGAGTAATATTTATTTAGATTTAATTAATTAATATTTAAGTTAGGGGGGTGTTAGGGTTAGTGTTAGACTTAGGTTTAGGGGTTAATAATTTTATTATAGGTTGCGGCGGTGTAGGGGGGGCAGGATAGGGGTTGATAAATTTATTATAGGTGGCGACGGTGTAGGGGGGGCAGATTAGGGGTTAATAAGTTTAATATAGGTGGCGGCGGGGTCCGGGAGTGGCGGTTTAGGGGTTAAACAATTTCTTTCGTTGCGGCGGGGTTCGAGATCCGCAGGATAGGGGTTAATAAATGTATTATAGGTGGTGGCAGTATGGGGGGGCAGGATAGGGGTTAATAGGTATTATGTAGGTGGCGGCGGGGTCCGGGAGTGGCGGTTTAGGGGTTAATATATTTATTATAGTAGCGGCAGGGTCTAGGAGTGGCGGTTTAGGGGTTAATAACTTTATTTAGTTGTGGGGGGCTCCGGGGGTGACGGTATAGGGGGTAGAACAGTGTAGTTTAGTGTGGGTGCTTAGTGACAGATTATCAATAAAGCTGGGAAAAAGCCAAAGAGCAGCGAGATCGGATGAGTGATAACTATCACAGTCCGCTGCTCATCGCCCCGTACTTGGTGCACGGCTTTTTGACAGCTTTTTTGATAACTTTGGCGAACGTATTCAGGTCCGAGGCGGCGATGTGAGGTGAGCTTAGGCGGGCGTATTGGGGCCGGCAAAGGCAGGTAAGTAGACGACTTGATAACTAGAGGCCTATGTATTCTGGTAGGTGGCATTGCCCTGGCATCCACCACACCCAGATTCTTTTATCAAACTGATAGATAGTGAAGTGTGGTTGATGACTGCAGAGAACACATTTCCTGTGCCCCAGAGTCCAGTAGCAGTGTACTTTACAGTACTCCAGCAGACACTTGGCATTGCACATATTGATGTGAGGCTTGTGCTCAGCCATGTAAACCCATTGTCTGAAGCTCCGGGCACACCGTTCTAGTGCTGATGTTGCTTCCAGTGGTATTGTGGAACTCTGTAGTGAGTGCTACAACAGATGATAGGTAATTGCTATGCACTATGAGCTTCCGCCCTCAGCTGCCCAGCTCAGTGAGTTTGTGTGGTCTATCACTTCATGGCTGGGCTGTTGTTACTACTAGACACTACACAATAATAGCACTAACAATGACCGGAGCAGATCTAGTAGAGCAGACATTTCACAATCTGACTTAGGGAAAAGGTGGCATCCAATGACAGTGCCATGTAGTCACTTAGATCATCAGTACAACGCATTGTACTACCAATGTTGGGCTAGGAAGATTTCATGGCTATTTGCTGGATTGTATGCACCTGTAAGCAATGAGTGTGACTGAAACACCTGAACTTAATAATTAGTAGGGATGGCCACAAACCATTTGGCCATATTATCTATATATTACTTTCAGAATTATTTTTTTCTAATTAAATTCAGGGTCACTAATAGACAATATACAAGACGTTATTCTGCAGATGTCAGGCTAATGTATTTGTTTTTGTTTACAAGGTGGAGTTGAAGGTGACACCCTGATTGACATTGGTTCTGGGCCGAGCATTTATCCCCTCCTGTCAGCCTGTGAAGTCTTTAAGAACATAATTACATCTGACTTCCTTCCTCAAAACCTCACGGAAATCCAAAAATGGTTAAAGAATGATCCAGGAGCTTTTGATTGGTCTTCAGCTGTCAAATGGGTTTGTGAGATGGAAGGGAACAGGTGAATAAAAATAAATAGACATTTTCTTAATTTATTTCATTGCTAGGAAACAAATCTACAATACTTTAGTCCAGTGTACGGAAAATAGCTGTGAACTCTTCAGTGTAATCGTCCAGTGACCAATGAGAAGACATGATACTCTGTATTGTTACATGTCTAAAGATTAGTACAGTAGTCACCAGCTTGCTTATACTATTGTCACTGTGCACATGTGTACTGAGGCACAGACAAGTCCTCTGATGCTTATGAAGTAACAAGTGAATTATGTAGTAAAAAGATTAAAGGACCAGTAAATAAAGTGGATTGCATGGTAAAAAGATAATACAATAGCATTTAGTCTGAACTTCAAATGAGTAGCAGAATTTTTTCTGACAAATTTCAAAGTTATGTCTATTACCACTCTTCCTGTATCATGTGATAGCCATCAGCCAATCACAAATGCATATATGTATATTCTGTGAGTTCTCATATACATATAATTTGTGTGTCCCTTTAAGCAAATGCTGCTTACTGGCTGATAAGTGAGTCTCTGTGAATGTGGATCACCCTTTATGTGGTGTGTACTACCTTATATAAATTCATCTGTGCAACATTCCCAAACAACCTGTTTGTCAGAGCTTACTTCATATGTTTGCTACACACCATTTGCATTATGAAAAATAAGAATTTCTTAAAGGGGCATTAACCAGCTCTGCAGACAGAATACATGTCTTAAAAGCATTTAACTTGTCTTTAAAAAAAATTGCATTGTTTTACAGTCCAGGGACACACTCCATGAAAAGCCTCATGAGTATGTTTAGCTTATTTCATTTGCAGTGGTCAGTTAGACAGATATAAATGACCTAATAGAAATTTGTTTTGCAGCAAGTTGCAGAGTGAAAGTTAATGGTTCTGTATCTTTACCAGCTTGCATAAAGTGCTTAAATGTACAGACAACCCCAACATTTTCTTTCATGATTTGCTTCATTATCTTTTTATCCTTGTCTGAAGGAACAGCATTGCACTAATGGCAGCTAGATGAACAGATCTAGTTGGCCAATAACAAGAGACAAATGTGTGCAGGCACCAATCAGCAACTATCTCCCACTAGTGCAGGATATGTGCATATTATTTTTTCAACAAGGGATACCAAGAGAACAAAGCACATTTGAAAATAGAAGTGAATTTAAAAGTGTCTTAAAATTACTTTGAGAATTTTGAGATTATTAGACATACCCTCAGTCCTTCCCTGCTCAGCCAAGGGAAATACTCTGTCCCTTCACCTTTCTGAAACTGTCAGTTTTACTTGACATAGAACAAATACAAAGTACAATGTAATTTGAAAGAGATACACAGAAATATACAAAGTATGATCCTAATTTGTTAACATAACAAACTGTTGAAGTCTATTTTGGAATTTGTTCAGATTATCCTATTTGTGAAGGTATAATCTAAATTTTATTGAAGACACATAGATTAATATTTTGATTATCTTTACATAAACAACTGTAAACATTTTAGATAGACATGTAAAACAAGAGTAAAGACTAGAAGTCAGTGAGAAGGCTATCTAGTTAGTAGACCTTAAATGGACCAATCAGCTGAGTCATATTGGCCAGCATGCACCAACCTCCTCTTTCTTGCTTGGTGATGAAGGATGCAAAATTAACCAGTAAATAATTGCCAACCAAATGAACAGGAAAAACATGCACATTAGCCAAAATCCAAAACTCAACAATCTTTTTAAAGTTTCAACGAAATTGACCATATATTTTTTGACTATAAAAATGTTGCATAAAAAAGAATTTAGCTGATTGTGAGAAGGTTCTATTGCTTGTTTTAATAAAATATTGTATATTTCCCTTTGGACCAGAATTTTGTCTGAATTGAAAATGTAATTGGGTAAGGAGGAATTGATTGAACTGGATTGGAAGCTAATTCTGTTAGCAGACCTTTTACTGTTTGAAGAATCCAAGGATCTGATATGATCAGATTCCAATTGTGAACAAAAGGGCAAGTCTGCCACCAATTTTGTCTTGGGAAAAAAATAGGAAATAGAGGAAACTGAACAGTAACATGTGGATGGATGAGAGCTTTGACTTGGGGTTCCATGGTCTAGAACAGGACCAGAAGAAATTCAACATAGAGGGATCTTGAAATGATCTTTGGAACTAAACAAATTGAGACCAGTCTCTTCCTTTCTCGACCTGGTCAGAAAAACAATTAGGATAAAATATTTTATTTACATTAGTTCTGACCTTATTTAAATAAAAAAAAATGTGTTCACATTTGGCCAGATTACGAGTTTTGCCCTATGAGTGGCTCGGTACTAACTTGCAATTTATTTCCACCGCTCACCTTTTATAGCGCTGCTATTACAGGTTTTCCAAAAAACGGCATTTGTGGTCATCTATCAGCCAATCGGAATTAACGGGTAAAATATCCTATTGGCTGATGCAATCAGCCAATAGGATTGAGCTTCAATCCTATTGGCTGATTCAATCAGCCAATAGGATTGAGCTCGCATTCTATTGGCTGATTGGAACAGCCAAAAGAATGCAAGCTCAATCCTATTGGCTGATTGGATCAGCCAATAGGATTAAAGCTCAATCCTATTGGCGGATTGCATCAGCCAATAGGATTTTTTACCCTTTAATTCCGATTGGCTGATAGAATTTTATCAGCCAATCGGAATTCAAGAGACGCCATCTTGAATTACATCATTTAAAGGAAACTTCATTCTTCAATAGCCAGCAAAAGTAGAGGATGCTCCACACCGGATGTCTTGAAGATGGAGCCGCTCCGTGTTGGAAGGATAAAGATAGAAGATGCCATCTGGATGAAGACTTCTGCCCGTCTGGAGCACGACTTCTTGCCACTTGGATGAAGACTTCTCCTAGCTTCATTGAGGTCTTCTTGCCGCTTGGATGAAGACTTCTCCTGGCTGGATAAGGATGGATGTCCGGTCTTCAAAAACTGTAAGTGGATCTTCGGGGGTTAGTGTTAGGTTTTTTTAAGGGTTTATTGGGTGGGTTTTATTTTTAGATTAGGGACTTTGGGCACTGTAAAAGAGCTAAATGGCCTTTTAAGGGCAATGCCCATCCAAATGCCCTTTTCAGGGCAATGGGGGGCTTAGGTTTTTTAGGTAGGTTTTTATTTGGGGGGGTTGGTTGTGTGGGTGGTGGGTTTTACTGTTGGGGGGTTGTTTGTATTTTTTTTACAGGTAAAAGAGCTGATTTCTTTTGGACAATGCCCCGCAAAAGGTCCTTTTAAGGGCCATTGGCAGTTTAGTGTAGGCTAGGTTTCTTTTTTATTTGGGGGGGGGCTTTTTTATTTTGATAGGGCTATTAGATTAGGTGTAATTAGTTTAAATATTTGATCATTTCTTTTTTCTTTTGTGTAATTTAGTGCTTATTATTTTTTGTAAATGACTCTCTCACTCAGCAGTTATTGTAAAGAATCAGAAGGAACATCCTGCACCCTGTTCTACACTTGGTTTCTACAACGGCTGAGGTAGATCTGACATGTAGGATTTATCCTTTTCTAATTGGAACAGATGCCGATCCTACACCGTATTGGGTTTTAACCCTTTTATTGCTCGTTTTGTTTTATTATCCTGTAAGTAGCCATTTGTACTTACGCTAAATTAAATTTTATTTCACTTGAGTCGGGCTGCACCTGTTCTGTCCATTTATTTAGTTGTAAATAGGAATAATTTAGGTATTAATTGTAATTTTTATTTGGAATTATTTTAATTATGTTAAAGTTAGTGGGTGTTACGGTTACATTAGGGTTAGGGTTAGACTTAGGGTTAGGTTTAGGGGTTAATAACTTTAGTATAGTGGTGGCGACATTTGGGGCAGCAGATTAGGGGTTAATAAGTGTAGATAGGTGGCAGATTTTGGGGGCAGCTGATTAGGGGTTAATAACAGTAATGTAGGTTGCGGCGATGTTAGGGACAGCAGATTAGGGGTTAATAAGTGTATGTAGGTGGCGACAACATTGGGGGCAGCAGCTTAGGGGTTAAAAATATTTAACTAGTGTTTGCGATGAATATGTTTATTATATATGTTTATTATAGTGGCGGCGATGTCGGGAGCGGCAGATTAGGGGTTAATAATTTTATTTTAGTGTTTACGATGCGGGAGGGCCTCGGTTTAGGGGTTAATAGGTCATTTATGGGTGTTAGTGTACTTTGTAACACTTTAGTTATGAGTTTTATGCTACAGCTTTGTAACTTAAAACCCATAACTAATGACTTTCAGTTGACGGTACAGATATTGTAGTTATGCACAACTTGTAATCTAGCTGACAGTTATTTAGATCTTTTATAAATAAATCTCCAAAAAGAAACCCATTAATGTCATCTTTAATTTCATTTACAGCAAAATCACTAACTTAAGGATCTACTTTTCTCAAAATGTTACGTCTCCTTTCTATATACATGTCTGCATTAGCGTTTCTAATAAAACAAATACTAAGCGGGACCTATTCTCTTACTATAATGGGGTTTAAAGTGGTTTTGTGATAGACTTGATCAAACAATTCAAATAGTTTTGTTAGAGGTCCAACTGAGTCCATCATTTTATCCTGGCATATTTTCCATGCCCTATCCATGCCTTTTTTGAGTTTGATCCAAGGATCAACTTCAAGAGAACAATATGTGTTATTGGGTAAATGGGCCTTGAGTATTCTGCCCTCATTTTATTATATTATATGGTTCTCTATTTAATGGTTTACATATTTGATAATCAATAAAATTTGGTATATCTAAGGATGGGCACCACTCTGCAGATATAGGGTGATCGAGTTTATCAGGACTGAATATGGAGTTGCCCAACCAATCAAAAAATGTTCCTTCTTGTTCCTCAAGATGCTTGGACTTTTTAAAGCTTTTCTTCAATTTTCTTATATTAAGGAGAAGAATCAGAATCATCAGAGGAATAATAAGTTGAGTATTTTTCAGAGTCATGATTAGAGTCCCCTGAAGAGAAAATAAAATGTATATAAAGAAAATTAACTTTTACATACAACGATGCAAAACAAATGGGAGGGGCCAGAGGATTGTCTAAGTGAAATAACTGACATGACTGAAAAGGGTGAAAAAATGAATAACAAAACACTCACAAAATTGTGGCGGCACACACAAGCACAAAAGGATGCAGAAAGGCGGGGGTGAGGTGGAGGGCACAATAGAAGCACCGGTAAAAAGAAAAGGACAAATACAAGAGAGAAGCAATAAAGCTGCAGTACTGGGAGCGTAATTTAAGAAAAAGCAGATTACACACAAAGGAAGTTAAAGGTAGATAAAGATAAATTAAGAAAAACAAAAAACAGAGAGACACTTATTATGTATTTAGAAGGATTAAAAACAAAAAGGATTAGAAAACATTATATAACAAATAGGAAATATCAAAATGGTAAAAGAAAAAAGGAGGTTCAATTAAAGAAAATATGATATTTCTAGAGGGAAAAAATAAAAAGTAAATAAAATATAGAAAAAGAGATTTAAATAAAGTAAAGAAGAAGGTTAAAAAGGATAAAACAGCTACTATAGGTAAATAATTGAATTAAACCCAAATACAGTATCACTATGATGCAGCTGATTGGTCCATTTATGCTTTATTTACTAGGATAGCCTTCTCATTGGCTTTGAGTCTTGTTTTACCTGTTTTACCTGTGTATTTATGTATTATCTGTACACTGCACAAGAGTAGTAAAAGAAAGATAAGCAAAATATTCATCTCTGGTTTTATAATAAAATCACAATCTTAATTACACTGCTGTATACAGAATCTAAATGCGTTAAAATAAAAAGGATAAAGTGCAAAGCTTAAACTGATACTAAATTAAAAAAAAATTCTTTCATGATTTAGATAGAGCATGCAATTTTAAGCAACTTTATAATTTACACCTATTATGAAAGTCTCTTCGTTCTCTTGATATTTTTATTTGAAAAGCAAGAATGTAAGCTTGTAGTTGCTGGCTCATTTTTGGTTCAGTACCTGGGTTGCACTTGCTGATTGGTGGCTAAATGTAACCACCAATCCGCAAGCGATATCCAGGGTGCTCCTTAGCTTAGATTCTTGTTTTTTTCAAATAAAGATAGCAAGAGAATGAAGAAATTTTGATAATAGGAGTAAATTAGGAAGTTGCTTAAAACTGCTGCTCTATTTGAATCATGAAAGAAACAATTTGGGTTTAATATCCCTTTAAATGTAATACAATTTAAATGATCACTCAATTAAGTAAAATTGCATAATTAACAAGTGCATAAAAAAGACAATGAATTTTAAATAAGCAGTAGATTTTTCTCTGACAATTTTTTTCTCCCATTTTCTGGCCCCCTGTATCATGTGATCAGCCAATCACAGACTGGTATAGGTATACCATGTGAGCTTGTGCACATGCTCAGTAGGATCTTGTTCCCCAGAAAGTGTGAATATAAAAAGACTGTGCACAATTTTATAATGGAAGTAAATTGAAAAGTGTCTTAAAACGTCTGCTCTATCTGAATCATAAAAGTTTATTTTGACTTGAGTGTCCCGTTAAGGCAGGGTATGGTCCTGAGGCAAATATAGCAAATGCCTGTCTAGAATCCTGTGAGTGATCTCGCAGTGGTGGAGGATCATTTTAGATGATCTAATTTGATTGGGGAGCTTTAGGATATCAAACAGTTAGTTCTGTAGCTACAAAGAATAAGATATAAACTAAAGCTAGTGGTCAGTGAGGGGGGAAAAGCTTAAGAGAGCTGTTAGCAAAATGTTATATCCTATTAATGTTTGTTTATTTGAAATAAGGTGGATCAGTGTGTATATGTATATATATTCTGTGTTTTATATTTACTTAAAGGGACACTCAAGTCAAAATTAAACTTTCATGATTCAGATAGAGAGCAGCAGTTTTAAACAACTTTACAATTTACTTCCATTAACAAAATGTGCACAGTCTTTTTATATTTACACTTTCTGAGTCACCAGCTCCTACTGAGCATGTGCAGGACTTTATAGAATATATGTATATGCATTTGTGATTGGCTGATGGCTTTCACATGATACAGAAGGAGTAGATATAGACATAACTTTGAAATTTGTCAGAAAAACAATCTACTACTCATTTGAAGTTCAGACTAAGTTCTATTGAATTGTCATTTTATAATTCATTTGCTGATTATGCAAATCTACTGTATTGACTGGTCATTTAAGGGAAATTACAAAGGCCTATGACACCTTGGTGTTAGTTTTCAGTTTGTTTGAAAGTATGCATTGTGTAGCTGCTTGGTTAGGGATTCAGGAAATGAGACCTTGACGTGGTCCTCCTGGGCTTATTCCTGTCAGTATATGGCCGGGTTATAATACAATTTATTTAATAATTATTCTTTAAAACAAACCCCCAATAAAATGCATATACGAAACAATTAAAATCAATATTTTATTCCTAAATTCTTTATATTATTTAAAGTTACAAACAAATTTAATTATATTTATAGGGACCAGATTATGAATCAAACTATACAAGCTTAACCATTTACAATATTCTATACAAAGATCATAAAAATATACTTTTACAATTTACCTTATTCACAATGGACTACATTAAAATTCCACAATGAAATACCAGAGTATGGATCACTAACTTTAACAGTGCTTAGTTAAACAATTTAACAAGATGCTTTAACAGCCAATTTCTCTGAGCTGAAATAAACTCTTTTCAGCTACAAGGCAAGTTCTAAAATATATATAGTTGCCAATAACTTAATGCACACCAGAGAGATATACTTACAATAATAGGCCTGACTTAGAAATATGTAACAAAAAAGGACCTTTACCTAGCAGACCATTACTTAGCGCTAAATATGACTAGTTTAACTACACAGGCCAATGAAACACAAGCTTAAAATACTAATTGTGCCTTTTAAATGTATTAGCTTCAATTAGACTGCAGCAACAATGAATGTATTTCTTGATACTTTACTAGCTCACCAGTTTGAGAATTCAGTTAATATCCAAATATGTCTATCGTCATATGTTTAGAGGAATTATGCACATTTGTAAGAGAATTAATTTTGATAGTCTCTTATCCACAAAGAGTGTCCCAACGTATTTGTCTTACAGAAAATTGTGTTCGCACATTGATCCTTCTATAAGCAAAAATGGCAGGAAGCAGGATTGCAAAAGTAGTTACCAACCAAAAATGTTTCCACCAAGATTTCTCTCTCTCTGTGCAGGGAGTTTTTGTCTGAGACAAAATTCCTCCTCACTTCTTAATCATTTGATAGATTTGTATACGCGCTTTTCTCAGATTTGCTACTAGAAAATTTCATTTTTAACAGCCAAATGCCTTTTGGATGTAATACTGGATTTAGGCCATCGGGGGCAGCAGACAAAGACAAACAGTTTTATTCAAATATTGCTGTAGTTCAATCATCTAACCTATAAAATGTTTATCAAATACACTATTTATTTATATTAATAAATCTGTCTGGTCATATATCTGTCTCATCTAATATAACTTAGCATGTATTTATAGAGGCCAAAGATGAACATACTTCCAGTATCATACTAGTAAGCAATTATACTGCAAATTATTTGGCTCTTCACAGAATCATTTCATTCAACATCCTGGCATTATATTGCATCTTATATTATATATATATATATATATATATATATATATATATATATATATATATATATATTATTTAATAACACTCACAGATATCCTGACATAAATCCCCCTTCCAATTTTGGTGGAAGCCGGTGAGGTAGCTCAGTTGGTAAATGCCCTGACTACAAAAAAACCTGTTTAAAAAGATCCAAGGTCACAGGTTCAAATCCTGGCAGGGCCGACTCAGCCCTTCATCCTTCCGAGGTCGATAAAATGAGTACCATTAAATTGGGTAATAATAACAACTATTACTATTCAGCTGCCGATTTGGTTAATTCCGAGAGCGAGCTCTGAAAAAGCGCTTTGAGTCCCACTGTGAGAAAGGCGCTATATAAATACTAGTTATTATTATAATTTCAAATAGATGTAGGACACAGGTATTTGAATTGGATTAAAGTCAGTAGTACTTGGTGAGTGTATTGACAGTATGCATCATAGACAGTCTTCTATGAAGAGAGTCCGTTATTTTTGAGCCCTCATGCTCGTTAGTTAGGCATTTTTAAACCACCATATTTCTTTAGTGCATTTGGGGATATGACACTTAATTCTCCCTCTATGACTTGTAGTTGGGATCTAGGATGGCACGCTCACAACTGATTAATATGGACCCATTTATCCATAAAAGTATAATTTTTAGGTATCCTAATTTTATAGGCAACTGGAGAAATTTTGTCAGTAATGACAAAAGGACCCTTCCATGATGGAAGAAATTTCTTCTCCTTAACCTGATCTCTTCCAAAATTATAAAGATAAACTTTATCATTTATTTCATATTCCTTTTTGGACGTTTTGAGACCATAATAGGTTTTAGTGGCAGTTGCAGATTTTTCTATGGTCCTTTGAGCAAATGCAAAGGCATATTGCAGGTACTTCCTTAAGTTCTCCACATATTGATGTGTATTGGCAGCATTTATCAAGTTCTGGTCTGATGTACGGTACAGTAGATGCTGAGGTAGGACCATTCTTCTACCAGTCATCAATTCAAAAGGTGACATCTTGGTAGCACTACTTGGAGTTGCTCTTAATGCCATTAGGACTAGAGGTAATTTTACATCCCAGTCTTTATCCATTTCACTCACAAACTTTTTGAGGATTTTCACAATGGACTGGTTGTAACGCACTTGAGGCAGCTCTATAAGCAATATGGAGCTTTCTTTTGAACCCTAGTATTTTCCACATCTTGATCATCACTTCGCTAGTGAAGTGGGTTCCCCGGTCGGATTCGATTCTCTGTAGTAAACCAAATCTGGAAAACACGTGGTTGATGAGCAATGCTGCGCATGTTTCAGCACTATTGTTAGGTACACTGATGCACTCTATCCATTTGGATAACAGGCATGTCACTGTCAGCATGTATTTGTTACCATCCCCCTTTTCTGCAATGGTGCTCTATGCGTTGATGCAGTGGGTTGGAATTGTGGACAGATTAAACAACCTTGACAATAAGTTTGAACATCTTTCAATGTGCGGCCAAAAGGCATAATCCCGAAACATTTCATACGTTAATTTGTCACCATGATGGCCAGATGTGGGAGCATCATGGGCACGTTGAAGCATGAGACCTCTGAACTGGGTAGATACCACCAATTGCTGGATGCCAGTTTTGGAGGTTCTAATTAACAAACCATCCTGTAATTTGAATTGCGATCTAGACTTCATTAACATTCTAAGATCTTCCTTGCCAATATCGTCCTCTTTTGAGATGGGGTTGCTTTCTGGATCTTCTATGTGTTTATAGAAGATGCCTACAATGGGGTCTTCTTTTTGACTAGTGATCAGGTCCTCACTAGGATAATCCTAACTTCATTGTACCAAGTTAGGTTCACTCTGTTGTTTAGCCTGGTTTCTGGTAATGGCTTCTACCTGAATTGCACCCATTAAGTGGTTGATATTAAGGAGTTCTCCAGTCATGACTCCTTGTTTGGCTAAGGAATTCGCAAGATCATTGCCTTCCTTATTAGGACCTAGAACCCTGGAATGACCCTTGGCCTTCTTCCAGTGTATGGTTAACCCATTGGACACCACTAGATTATCAATCTCGCAGAACAACTTGCCATGCTTGACTAGTTTGTTGTTAGTTTTCTGCATGCCATTTCTTTTCCAAGTTGGCAGGTATTCAACAAAACTGTCACACACATAATTTTAGTCAGTAATGATCACAAATTCAGGAATACCATGTTCAATAGCCATCTCAATGGTTTTTAGAACAGCAGTTAGTTCTGCAACTTGACTGGATCTTGGTCCAATGTTGAAACCTACAGAGATGTTTGGGAATCCACTTGCCCAGGTTATACCAATGCCAGTGACTAATCTGTGCTCATTATCAATAGTGGCATGGTAAGAACAGCCATCAACATATACCTAAGGTAATGTTTCACAATGGTCCTCATTGTATATTTTATATGGGGAAGCAATTGTTCCTCCAGGAAATCATCTTCTGATAACTCTTCTCCATGATCCTTAGCAGTACAGTCATGGAGCTCAGCAAGCCCCTTTGCAACTGGATTCTTTTTATTTTGCTTGTAGCAAATTTCTAAAGGCCAGCCTTGTAAGGAAAGAGTCCAAGCTGTTATGCGGCTATTAGACAAATTCCCATCTCTTATTCTCTCAATTCGCAGATATAGCTGGTGGGCCATTTCTACAATAATTTTCTTGCCCTGTATATAGCTGCAGAAATTTTGTAGAGCCCATACAGTAGATAAGAGGGCTTTTTCGCAATTGCTAAATTTTATTTCTATTGGGGATAGAGTTTTGCTCACATAAGCAATGACTTTGCTTAAATTATCATGCTTTTGGTATAAAACAGCACTCATGCTTCTATCTGTGTAACTTGTCTCTAAGAAGAAAGGTTTACCCCCTTCAGGGTACGCTAAGCAAGGTGCTTGAGTGAGTTTTCTCTTCAGCTCATTGATGGCTGTCTTTTGAGTCTCACTCCAGTGCCATTTAACATCCTTCTTTAGAAGAAGTAGCAGTGGTTTAGCTAATTCTGCATAATTATCAATACATTTGCAAGAATAATTTGTCATACCCAGGAATGATCTCAATTCCTTTAAGTTAGTTGGGTTCTTATAATTTATTATAGCTTCCACCTTTTTTTCTGAGGATTTAACCTTTCAAAAGTAACTTCATGTCCCAAAAAGTTTACACACGAGCGGCACCATTGAGCTTATTGTAGGGATAATTTGACACCTTTTATGTTGACTGAGGACATGTTTGAGTTCTGTGATGTGTTTTTCAAAGTCTGTGCTTTTGATTAAAACATCATCAACATAAGATAAAGTCCCCCTTTCCAGTGCATCAGGCATAGCCTTATGCATGAATACAGCAAATTCATGTCCTGAATTTATGTATCCAAACGGGAGTCTTTGGAATGCATACTGGATCTTTTGGAATGAGAATGAAAGCTTATACTGGTCCTCTTCATGTACCTTTATGGTCCAATATCCCTGTGCACAATCAATGGCAGTGAATATTTTGGATCCCTGCATCTGCGCTAGGCACTGGTCAATATATGGCACAGGCCAGCCAGACATGTACACTTGTTTGTTTAGCTGTCTTAAGTCAGCACACAAATGCCATTGTCCATTGGGCTTAAGAACACCTAGAATAGGATTGTTATAAGAGCTATGCACCTGTCTGATAATACCTCTTTCTTCCAAGTTCCTTATGATTTCTGCAAGAGAATCATATGAGGCTAAAGGAAGTCTGTATTGTTTAACAAAGACAGGTGGTGCATTGGGATCTGTTTGGATTCTTGCATTGTGCAGGGCTGTAGTCCCACAGTCATAAGAATCCCTCGCAAAAATATCCTTGTACTCCATCAGGAGTTCTCGCAGCTGTCTGCGTTCATCATCACTGGAACAGCCATTAGCTAAAGATATTTGCTCTTTGACTAATCCTGGAAAGATTTCAGGCTGTCTTCTTCTAACCTAGAAGTGAGATGCCCTTGGTTATAGTTTACATTGCCCCCATGATTCTGGGTATTGGGGTATTCTTGCTGTTTGATCGGCTGATCAAATACTAGAGAGGCTTCTTAAATTTTACAGATGCCTTCCTCTGAGCTGAAGGGATAAATAGACTGAATTGTAAATAGTCCATCTGGCATAATTGCAAAGGATTGTCCTATAAATTGTTCTTCAGTTAAGTATCCTTCAGGATTAGCCCAATTACATTATTCTGGAATCCAAAAGTGTAATAACTGTATTCTAGCGCATATCCTATAGTAGTTCACTTGGATAGGGTGATATCCTGTGGGGTCATGTTATGCACAATAACATGTATTGGAATAGTTCCAATATTTACCAGAGGAGTATGGGTCATTGTTATACCCAGATTTTACATTCTATGGAAGAGGCAAATTAGTGTTTCAGAAGTTATTAATTTCTGAGCTCTCTTTACCTGTAAGGGTAAGAGGAATTTATCAACCCCAGCAGGGATTTCAACATTGTTAGACACCTGCATTTTCACAGCATATAGCAATAGCTGGTTTGATTGTAGGGCAGCATTTTCATCCTCAAATACTTCAGGGTCCCCTTTTAACCTGCTCTAGAGGCAAGAGTTAATCAAATCCATTTGTATGACATATCTATGTAAGAGATCATTGCCAATGTATATTTGATTATGGGGAGTATTTAAACTATAGAAAGGTGCTTTGCTGATGTATTACCTATAGAGATAGATAATAAACATTTAGCTGTGAAATTATAGCTTTCAGACCTGTCATCCAGGCCATGGTCACAGTGGTCTTGGGGAGAAAGGTATTTAATCACTTTAGGTTCAGCGATCTGCGCTAATAAGCTTTCGCTTATATAGCTAGCTTCCTGTTTTAAGCTCAATTTGGCATACTTGGTTTTTTCAAGGTCATGCACTTGCGTAGGGATAAATAGATCATCCTTAACTCTCTCAATTCTGGCAATGTATTGAGTGTGGCCTCCCCCTTTAGGGATTTTATGATCCCCCTTGTGGAGAGATATGGTTAATACATCGCCATCTAAGGAAATATTTTCTATCTTTCCAGGCAAAATTTTAAAATTATTACCATCAGAACCGCTTAAGGGAGTCTGATCATCTATTTGTAGGATAGTGATTTCAGGTATAGAGTCATTCCTGGAATGAATCTCCACAGCATCTGGCTTCTCTTCTCACACGTGACAGTTATGTCGGGTACAAGATATACCGGATCGCTCATAATTGATAGGCCTTTTACTTGGGACCAAATTACATTATTTATGCAATCAATTATGGTGCTTAATCGCTTCAGGAGATCACTACCAATAATTAGACGATCAGTTGGCAGATCCACTATAATGACAGGGTGTCTTACTACCCTGTTCCCCAGTTTAAATTTTAACCATGCAGTACTGTAGAGTTTTAGAGAGTTACCCCAAAGACCTATTAGTGAACCATCAAATTCTTTTATTTTAGGTTTGTGGGGTGTTAGCTCATTTAACTGTGTGTAGTACCTGTGGGATAAAATAGTTGCCTGATGTCCAGTATCAATTAATCCCATGATAGGGTTGGAGATTGAATCCTGGAGCTCAGCTAATACATAATATCTCCCTGCAGTTTCTACCACTTCACACATAAAATTGGCGTGATTACACATCTATGGGCTTCAATCACCACGTGTTACCTGAATATGCCATGTTACCTGATGCAGAAGAATTCTCATTCTTACCAGTCCTCTCCTCTATAATAGGGCTGGCCGGGTTCCTGTGTACTGCATCTGTGGAAATACGGTTAAAAGAATGCTGCAAAGGAAGAGATCTGTTAGAGCTTCCCGGCTGAGGTTGCTCATCATCACAGCTAAATCGTCCGTTTCCGGTCTGTAGGGAGAGAATATGATTAGTACCATTATTGACATTTATTATTCCATTTGGTATATCTCTCCCCCCTTTCTCAGGTAATACTGCAGTATTTATGACTGTGCCTGTGGCCCACTGCTGGCCACTGGCTGTACCCCTAAAAAAGGATTATTAGGGTTCTGAGCCGTCAAAGCTTGACTCATATTATTTAATAGTATACATAATTGATTAACTTGCATACTGAGTTGGCCCACTTGAATGGACAAGCTATCTTTACCCATGGACCGATTTTTTGATATCCCAGGGTATTGGTTACTGGATCCTTGGGATCCCTCAGAATCATAGCTATTGTTCCTATTTTGATGTGGTTGTTTTTAGGGTTCCACTTGTTCAGCGTTAATGTCTTGGGGAACACTATTTACTTGGGGTGTCTGGTTACCCTGAGAGTATTTTCGCCACTTTTGGTATTTATTTTTATGGGGATACCGATTACCTTGTGAGTATTCATCTCTTTAGGGATAATTATTTACCTGGGTATGCCCCCCATTTTGAGTATATTCTCTCTGTGCCTCAGCCTGTGTCGGGGGAGGGGCAGAGTTAAAACTTTTTGGGGATGGCCTGTTTTCTCGGGCCACCTCAGCATAGGTTTTCTTGTTAGACTCCAAATTGAGGGGGCTAGGTGACACCCTAGTTTCTGCCACAATTTTGGGACTGGTTTTTGATTCCCTTTTAACCCCCTGTTCACCGGAACTGCTGAATAGATTATAACTTTGTACTCTCTTTGATCAGCCAGTCCAAAGAACAGTGCTCATCAAAATCTCTATCCAAATTAAGCTTGATGTACGCGGGCAATGCTTCGAAAAATAAATTTACAAATTCTGAGCTTTCAAATATGGGGTAATCTTCGGCCATACTGTACGCACTTTTTAGTACAGAAAGGAATTTTATTGGGCTTTGATTCGCTCCACATTTCAAACCGTATACAGCTATTTTCGCAGTGGTTTTAGTGCGATATTGCCCAAATTCTTTTCTGCACTGATTTTTTGTTTCACTCAAGGAATGAATATTCATATCCTTTAGTGAAGCAAATAATTTGTGATGTTTACCTTCAAATACCCAGGGCAGAAATTCAATTTTTGACTGCTCACTAGTAACATTCATAGTTCTCTAAGTGGACAATTATAGAAGTGATTCTGTTATTGGAAAATTTACGTACTGCATCCTTTAAGAAAGTAATTATTTTAGGGGTGCCATATACCTTATTAGACGTATCTTGGGCTTTCCTAGGGACCTTATTTTTGGGGTTGGAGTGCCCCCTATCTGCCCTATATTTACTATGGGTAAACCCCCTATGTACATTAGTACTACGTGGGCTATTTGGGTAGCTAGCTCCGCCCTCTGACTCACTACTAGAGATGCCCTCCCCCTCCTCATCTGAGGTATAGCAGTTCCCTGAATTTATAACTTATGAGGTGCTTGTCTATATTGGAAGTTTATTTCTGACCCAATAGGGGTACTTTGTTTAAATTCTTCCCCAAATTTCTGCAGTTCATTTCTGATTAATTCCTTAAAGGATTTAGAATTATCTGCATTATCCTCATTGCTAATAGAGGGGTTTTCATTATGACGATATTGTCTTTTAAATTCACTAAACGATCTTTGGCTTTGTGCGAGTTCCTTATGCAAATCTTCTATCTGAGCTACTAAACTGTGGTTATATTTTTGTAAGGTGGCCATGTTTTGGGCAAACTCATCTTCCTCATCTAACCTTAAGGAATAATTTTCACCCCTCAGTTGCTCCAATTGTGAATTTTGTAATTTTATTGTACATTTGATCATTCACATCGAGGAGCAGGCCCCAAGTTTTGAAAATTAATTTGTCGCGTTTCCCCCGCTTTTGAGGTTGGCCCAATTTTAACAGCCCTTGAAATATTTCACTTTTGCCGCACCATATATCATTTGCAATATTTTTGGCCTTAGTCTTCAGCATCTTAATGTAAGCACCTAATTCTCGCTTAATATTTAATTTATTTTTAAGGTGAGAAATGGCTTCTGTTTTAACCGTTTCTGTCTGACTAATGGGTGATTTTGGGGGACATATTTCAACACTATGTATAGAATTAATTGATTCCCTTCTAGTAACAGACATTATTATATTCACTTATATTTAGTTAAATTAAAGCTCTAATACAATTTTGACTAACAAGAGAAAAAAAATTATATTTTCAAAAATATTAATATTAATTTTGAAATATGAAAAATCAATCTTTTTTTATCGTTTTTTTCAAAAATTATTTTAATAATATTTCAAGTTATTAATATCAATTTTGAAATATTTAATCACAAAAAAAGGTTAGATTTAGAGTTCTGCGGCCAAAGGGGTGCGTTAGCTACGCATGCTTTTTTTCCCCCGCACCTTTTAAACAACGCTGGTATTTAGAGTTCACAGAAGGGCTGCATTAGGCTCCAAAAAGGGAGCGTATAGCATAATTTACCACCACTGCAACTCTAAATACCAGCGGTGCTTACGGATGCGGCCAGCTTAAAAATCGTGCTTGTGCACGATTTCCCCATAGGAAACAATGGGGCAGTTTTAACTGAAAAAAAACCTAACACCTGCAAAAAAGCAGCGTTCAGCTCCTAACGCAGCCCCATTGTTTCCTATGGGGAAACACTTCCTAAGTCTGCACCTAACACCCTACAATGTACCCCGAGTCTAAACACCATTAACCTTACACTTATTAACCCCTAATCTGCCGCCGCCACTATCGCTGACCCCTGCATATTATTTTTAACACCTAATCTGCCGCTCCGTACACCGCCGCAACCTACATTATCCCTATGTACCCCTAATCTGCTGCCCCTAACACCACTGAACCCTATATTATATTTAATAACCCCTAATCTGCCCTCCCCAACGTCACCGCTACCTACCTACAATTATTAACCCCTAATCTGTCAGCCTGTGTAAGATAATCTCACCCCTGTAAAGGAGAGAGGGAATTTTTTAGGACCACAACTGCAGGCTTAGGAGTGTAGTGAAAGTATCAGTGATTCTGTGTAGGTGAGGGAAGGCAGCAAGGTTCAGAATCAATAGATACAGTTCACTTTTATTATAAGGATAGGTGTGACAATGGCTGAGACCTCAGAGCCTTAAGCCCCACTCAGTATTGTCAAACTGGTTCCCACATATAAGAACATGCAATTGCAAGTTAAAGTTTTAGACAGACCATATCTAATCTTTATTGGCAGCAGACATAGTGTACAACTTTAAGGCAACAATTAAAGCTAATGAGATTTAGGCAGTAGTTAGGTATTGAGAGTGAATAATTAAGAATATAGGTAGAATAGAGCGTTTAAATATGAAGGAAACCTAACTAAGATCTGAGGCATGTCAGGAGTTATTACTGAATAATCGTAAGTTACTGCGGTATGAGTATAAAGGAAGCGCTTTTGAGACTTACTAGTAGTAGTAATGGGTGAGGTCTGTCCGGACAGAGTGGAGTTCCCCTGCAGAGTTTGGGGAAATTGCAGCGTGTGCGATGGCGTGTGACGTCACCGCTTGCCGGTTCCGGTCCTGTGTTTGGTAGAGAGGTGAGCAGCGTCTGTCTCAAAGGTTGCAAGGAGGTTAGAGGGTGAGAAGCTGGATTCAACAATCAAGCAATTTGGTATGAGTAGGAGGGAAATTTAAACTGCTTGTTGGGGAGGAGTTATGTAAGTGTGAAAAGACACAGCTATACAAAGGATAAGGCAAAGAACTTAGGCAGTTATGACAGGACCCCCCCCCAAAGATCAACTCCGGGGATCGAGTCCAGGACGATCAGGATAACGTTCATGGAACCTGGCCACCAATCGGGGGGCAGAGAGATTGGAAGCCGGTTCCCAGGAGTCCTCCGAATCAGGGTAGCCCTTCCAATGGACCAGATACTGAAGCTGCCCACGAAAACGTCGGGAGTCCAAGACATCTTGTACCTCATACTCCAGGGTGGCATCCGGTAGATGAGGAAGTAGAGGAATAGAAGGATCATGGTGACGAAGTTGTCTATAAGGCTTGAGAAGAGACACATGAAAGGTAGGATGGGATTTCAGATTTGCTGGTAATGCGAGGGTAACAGCGTTCATATTCACAATTTTTATGATGGGAAATGGTCCAATGAAGCTGGAAGATAATTTCCTGGAAGGAAGGGGTAAATGTAGATTACGTGTTGATAACCAAACATAGTCACCTACTCTATATTTAGGCGAGGAAATCCTTTTTTTATCAAAATGGAATTTATAGCGATCCTTGGCGATGCGAATATTTTCAGCAGTTAGTGAAAAAGATTCACTAATAGTGTTGATGAGGTCATTCACAACAGGACAGCTGTTGCTGTCCATAGAATGCCATTCAAAAGAAGGATGGAAACCATAATTAATGAAGAACGGTGTGAACTTTGTAGAGGAATGGATGGAATTGTTGAAGGCGAATTCTGCGTATGGTAGTAGTTGCGTCCAGGTATCTTGTTTAGCTGAAATGAAACATCTCAAATATTGTTCAATGCACTGGTTTGTCCTTTCAGTCTGGCCATTAGTTTGGGGATGGAAAGAGGTACTGAGACGTCTAGAAATACCCAATGAGTGACAAAGTTGTTTCCAGAATTGGCTGGTGAATTGAGTTCCCCTATCTGAGGTGATACTATTCGGGAGTCCGTGATACTTGAATATATGATGTATCATTAAGGAAATGGTTTCAGAAGAAGTTGGGAGCTTATGGTAGGGCACGAAATGTGCCATTTTACTAAATAGGTCTACGACTACTAATATGGTGTTATTCCCTTCAGAAATGGGTAGGTCGACTATGTAGTCGATTGCTATGTCCTTCCAAGGACGGTCAGGAGTCGGTAATGGGATCAATTTCCCGTAAGGGGGAGTCCTCCCTTTTTTTGTAGTTTCGCAGATTAAGCAGGTTTTAACGTAATCCTCAACATCAGTGAGGCAGGTAGGCCACCAAAAGAATCTGGAGACTAATTCTTGAGTTTTCTTTATGCCCATGTGTCCAGCAGATGGAGAATCATGTAAAGTTTTTAAGACTGTTGCTCTGAGACTGTTGGGTACATAAATTTGTTGTTGATAATAATACAACCCATCCGAGTGTAAATCCAAGACCTGTAATGGTTTATTTGAGTCAGCCTGTTGTGCTGATTTGAACTGAATGTTTTGTTCTGTAGTTAAAGCTAAGAATCTGTCAAGAGGAATTAGAGGTGAAAGGTTTGGATGTGACACTTGGTCCACCAAGTGTCTTGAAAGGGCATCAGCCTTCTTGTTCTTGTTTGCAGGACGGTAGGTGATAAGATAATTAAATCTAGCCAAGAATAGGTTCCATCGGACCTGTCGTGCGCTGAGAGTCCTATTAGATTGTAGGTATTCTAGATTTTTGTGATCCGTGTAAATCAAGATTGGAAGAAGGGTCCCTTCTAGAAGGTGTCTCCATTGTTCCAATGATGTTTTGATTGCTAACAGTTCTTTATCACCTATTGGGTAGTTTATTTCAGCTGAATTAAGAATTCGTGAATAGAAGGCAACAGGATGCAGAGGATCTTTTGGAGTCTGCCTCTGTGAGAGGATTGCTCCTAAAGCATAATTAGATGCATCCACCTCCAAGATGTACTGCAACTCAGAATTAGGGAATTGGAGGATAGGGGCCGTAGTGAAAGCTTTTTTTAAGAAGTTGAATATTTCTTCTAAATCATCGTTCCATATGAAGTGTGTGTCAGATTTGGTCAAGTTAGTTAATGGTCTTGTCAAGTCAGCAAAATTTTTAATAAACTTTCTGTAGAAATTGGCGAAACCCATGAACCTTTGTATATCCTTTTTACTTTTTGGGGAAGGCCAATTTTGAATTACCGATATCTTATCATTATCCATCTGGATACCTTGGGGTGATACAATATAACCTAGGAATTTAATTTCTTTGGAGTGAAATAGGCATTTTTCTAGTTTAACATAAAGAGAATTCTCTCGTAACCGTGTTAATACTAGGGTGACATGTTTGATGTGTTCAGTAAGTGAGGTAGAGAATATGAGTATGTCATCCAAATATATTACCATAAATAAATCCAAAAAATCCTTGAAAATATCATTTATGAAGTACTGAAAGGTAGCCGGGGCATTACAGAGGCCAAATGGCATCACAGTATATTCAAAAAGGCCGTAACGTGTACGGAATGCTGTAAGCCATTCATGACCCTCCTTTATTCGTACCAAGTTGTAAGCCCCTCTTAGATCTAATTTAGTGTATATAGTAGCATTTTGTAATCTATCAAGGAGTTGAGGAATTAAAGGCAGTGGATAGCGGTTTTTTATCGTACGCTTGTTTAACTCTCTGTAATCAATAATGGGTCTTAGGGATTGATCTTTATTTTTAACAAAAAAGATACCAGCCCCAGCTGGGGAGGTGGAAGGACGTATAAAGCCTTTCTTCAAATTATCTGCCAAATAAGTTTTTAGATGTTGTAACTCAGGATCAGAGAGGGGAAATATATGGCCGTAAGGTATATCAACTCCTGGTAGGAGATCTATAGGGCAGTCATAAACCCTATGAGGGGGTAGATTCTCTGATTCTTTTTTGTCAAAGACATCAGCGAATGTTATGTATTCCTTGGGGATTTGTAAAGGAACATCAAGTAAAATTTGTTCATGATGGAGACACAAATTTTTACAATAAGGAGAATCAAAGATGACATGTGAAGTTGACCATTGTATAGTGGGATCGTGTTGTTTAAACCAACTGATACCAAGTATAATGGGATATAGAGGTGAGGGTATAACATCAAAAGTAAGAAACTCTGTGTGTTGGTCATGTGTGGTAAGCCTTAAAGGTATGGTGTGGTATAAGATGGGTCCTGATGTAATTTCATTACCATCAATAAAACGAAGTACACTAGGCACCATTTTCTTAACTAGTGGAATTTTATTTACAGTAGTGAATTGGTAATCTATATAATTGTGGCTGGCACCAGAGTCAAGGATTGCTTGTGAGTTGAGTCTTTGCTGATCCCACTGTAATAAGATAGGAAGGGAGCAATGATTAGATTGTGTTTGTTTAGCAGATAAACATATACTTGTGGTGTTCATCTTACCCTTCCTACGCTGTAATTGAGAGCAGTCCTTTACAGAGTGATCGATCCCTCCACAATACATACAGAGATCTAAAGCTTTTCTTCTTAATTTTTCCTGTAGAGTTAATGGACCTCTGATGAACCCGAGTTCCATAGGGATTTCAGAGGCTTTTGTAGTTGTCTTAGGTGGATGCAGAGTAGTAACTGTTTGTTTAGTGGATGTTTCTAAGTGTGACTTTTCTGAGCGTCTCTCTCTGATGCGTCTGTCTAATGTGATGCTAGCATCTATTAGGAGTTCTAAAGTCTCTGGGAGGGGTTGTCTGGCTAGCTCATCCTTGAGAGTATCTGAGAGGCCTAGGCGGAATTGATTGCGCAAGGAAAGGTCATTCCACTGTGTATCAGGGGACCATTTCTTAAACTCTGCGATGTAGTCCTCCACAGGCCTTTTATGTTGTCTCAGAGACCTCATTGCTGTCTCAGCAGACAGCTGTTTGTAGGGATCATCATAAAGCTGTCCCATTGCTTTAAAAAACTGATCAAATGAGTACAGCAATGGGTCATTGGTTTCAAAAAACAAATTTGCCCATATACGTGGTTCGCCACGCAGATAGGAGATTGTGGTGAGAACCTTCAAATGATCATTGAAGTATGTTTTGGGTTTTAATTGAAAATATAAGGAACATGAGTTTTTGAATTCCCTAAATTCTGAACGAATACCACTAAATGTTTGTGGGGGATTAGGTTGGGGTTCACTAGAACTAATACGTGTAGTGAGGGTATCAATTTTTTCATTGATGTATTGCTTTAGGGCAGAGTTTTCTAATTGTAGTGTATTTAACCCTGTTGTAAGGTTATCTACAGTTTGAGTTAATTTCTCTACATGAGATAATAAGGCTGCTGGGTCCATAGTATAGGCTTGATTGTTATTGTCAGCCTGTGTAAGATAATCTCACCCCTGTAAAGGAGAGAGGGAATTTTTTAGGACCACAACTGCAGGCTTAGGAGTGTAGTGAAAGTATCAGTGATTCTGTGTAGGTGAGGGAAGGCAGCAAGGTTCAGAATCAATAGATACAGTTCACTTTTATTATAAGGATAGGTGTGACAATGGCTGAGACCTCAGAGCCTTAAGCCCCACTCAGTATTGTCAAACTGGTTCCCACATATAAGAACATGCAATTGCAAGTTAAAGTTTTAGACAGACCATATCTAATCTTTATTGGCAGCAGACATAGTGTACAACTTTAAGGCAACAATTAAAGCTAATGAGATTTAGGCAGTAGTTAGGTATTGAGAGTGAATAATTAAGAATATAGGTAGAATAGAGCGTTTAAATATGAAGGAAACCTAACTAAGATCTGAGGCATGTCAGGAGTTATTACTGAATAATCGTAAGTTACTGCGGTATGAGTATAAAGGAAGCGCTTTTGAGACTTACTAGTAGTAGTAATGGGTGAGGTCTGTCCGGACAGAGTGGAGTTCCCCTGCAGAGTTTGGGGAAATTGCAGCGTGTGCGATGGCGTGTGACGTCACCGCTTGCCGGTTCCGGTCCTGTGTTTGGTAGAGAGGTGAGCAGCGTCTGTCTCAAAGGTTGCAAGGAGGTTAGAGGGTGAGAAGCTGGATTCAACAATCAAGCAATTTGGTATGAGTAGGAGGGAAATTTAAACTGCTTGTTGGGGAGGAGTTATGTAAGTGTGAAAAGACACAGCTATACAAAGGATAAGGCAAAGAACTTAGGCAGTTATGACATAATCTGCCGACCGGACCTCACCGCTACTCTAATAAATGTATTAACCCCTAATCCGCCTCAATCCTGCCTCAAAAACCCTATAATAAATAGTATTAACCCCTAATCTGCCCTCCCTAATATCGCCGACACCTAACTTCAAGTATTAACCCCTAATCTGCCAACCGGACCTTGCCGCTACTCTAATAACTGTATTAACCCCTAAAGCTAAGTCTAACCCTAACACTAACACCCCCCTAACTTAAATATAATTTTATTCTAATGAAATAAATTAAATCTTATTAAATAAATTATTCCTATTTAAAGCTAAATACTTACCTGTACAATAAACCCTAATATAGCTACAATATAAATAATAATTATATTGTAGCTATTTTAGGATTTATATTTATTTTACAGGCAACTTTGTATTTATTTTAACCAGGTACAATAGCTATTAAATAGTTAATAACTAATTAATAGCTACCTAGTTAAAATAAATAAAAAATTACCTGTAAAATAAATCCTAACCTAAGTTACAATTAAACCTAACACTACACTATCAATAAATTAATTAATTAAACTATCTACAATTATCTACAATTAAATACAAATAAATACAATAACTAAAGTACAAAAAATAAAAAAAGAACTAAGTTACAAAAAATAAAAAAATAATTTACAAACATTATAAAAATATTACAACAGTTTTAAACTAATTACACCTACTCTAAGAAATAACAAAGCCCCCCAAAATAAAAAAATGCCCTACCCTATTATAAAATAAAAATTGAAAAGCTCTTTTACCTTACCAGCCCTTAAAAGGGCCTTTTGCGGGGCATGCCCCAAAGAATTCTGCTCTTTTGCCTGTAAAAAAAAACATACAATACCCCCCCAAACTTTCAACCCACCACCCACATACCCCTAATCCCCCTAGTGTTAGGTTTATTTTAGGATTCTATCAGCCAATCGGAATTAAGGTAGGAAAATTCTGATTGGCTGATGGAATCAGCCAATCAGATTCAAGTTCAATCTGATTGGCTGATTGGATCAGCCAATCGGATTGAACTTGAATCTGATTGGCTGATTCCATCAGCCAATCAGAATTTTCCTACCTTAATTCCGATTGGCTGATAGAATCCTATCAGCCAATCGGAATTTGAGGGACGCCATCTTGGATGACGTCCCTTAAAGGAACCGTCATTCGTCGGGAGTTCGTCGGTGAAGAAGGATGTTCCACGTAGGCGGGATGAAGATGGAGCCGGAAGAAAGAAGATTGAAGATGCCGCTTGATAGAAGACTTCAGCCGGATGATGGACCTCTTCAGCCCCCGCTTGGATGAAGAATTTTGCCGGATGATGGACCTCTTCAGCCCGATGATGGACCTCTTCAGCCCGATGATGGACCTCTTCAGCCCTCGCTTGGATGAAGACATCGCCCGGATAGGATGAAGACTTCGGAGCCTCTTTTGGACAGATCGGTGATACCCGGCGTGGTGAAGATAAGGTAGGAAGATCTTCAGGGGATTAGTGTTAGGTTTATTTAAGGGGGGTTTGGGTTAGATTAGGGGTATGTGTGTGGTGGGTTGTAATGTTGGGGGGGTATTGTATGTTTTTTTTACAGGCAAAAGAGCAGAATTCTTTGGGGCATGCCCCGCAAAAGGCCCTTTTAAGGGCTCGTAAGGTAAAAGAGCTTTTCCATTTTTATTTTAGAATAGGGTAGGGCATTTTTTTTTATTTTGGGGGGCTTTGTTATTTTATTAGGGGGCTTAGAGTAGGTGTAATTAGCTTAAAACTGTTGTAATATTTTTATAATGTTTGTAAATTATTTTTTTATTTTTTGTAACTTAGTTCTTTTTTTATTTTTTGTACTTTAGTTATTGTATTTATTTCTATTTAATTGTAGAAAATTGTAGATAGTTTAGTTAATTAATTTATTGATAGTGTAGTGTTAGGTTTAATTGTAACTTAGGTTAGGATTTATTTTACAGGTATTTTTTTATTTATTTTAACTAGGTAGCTATTAATTAGTTATTAACTATTTAATAGCTATTGTACCTGGTTAAAATAAATACAAAGTTGCCTGTAAAATAAATATAAATCCTAAAATAGCTACAATATAATTATTATTTATATTGTAGCTATATTAGGGTTTATTGTACAGGTAAGTATTTAGATTTAAAAAAGAATAATTTATTTAATAAGATTTAATTTATTTTGTTAGAATAAAATTATATTTAACTTAGGGGGGTGTTAGTGCTAGGGTTAGACTTAGCTTTAGGGGTTAATACATTTATTAGAGTAGCGGCGAAGTCTGGTCAGCAGATTAGGGGTTAATACTTGAAGTTAGGTGTCGGCAATGTTAGGGAGGGCAGATTAGGGGTTAATACTATTTATTATAGGGTTTTTGAGGCGGGAGTGAGGCGGATTAGGGGTTAATACATTTATTAGAGTAGCGGTGAGGTCCGGTCAGCAGATTAGGGGTTAATAATTGTAGGTAGGTAGCGGCGACGTTGGGGGGGCAGATTAGGGGTTAATAAATATTATGTAGGTGTCGACGGTGTTAGGGGAAGCAGATTAGGGGTACATAGGGATAATGTAGGTTGCAGTGGTGTGCGGTCGGCAGATTAGGGGTTAAAAAAATTTAATAGAGTGGCGGCGATGTGGGGGGCCTCAGTTTAGGGGTACTTAGGTAGTTTATGGGTGTTAGTGTACTTTAGAGCACAGTAGTTAAGAGCTTTATGAACCGGCGTTAGCCCAGAAAGCTCTTAACTCCTGGCTTTTCTCTGCGGCTGGAGTTTTGTTGTTAGATTTCTAACGCTCACTTCAGCCAAGACTCTAAATACCGGCATTAGAAAGATCCCATTGAAAAGATAGGATAAGCAAATGGCATAGGGGGATCTGCGGTATGGAAAAGTCGCGGCTGGAAAGTGAGCGTTAGACCCTTTCCTGACTGACTCCAAATACCAGCGGCCGGCCAAAACCAGCGTTAGGACCCCCTAACGCTGGTTTTGACGGCTAATGCAGAACTCCAAATCTAGGCGTTAATAGTTAATTTTTTTAGATTAATTTAAAAAAAAATGTATTTTTTTTTTAATAATTTCTATTTATTACAAATATATTAAATCAATGTGCTAAATTTAATAATCATCTACTGCAGAGCCTCCAAATAATATGTCAGTATTTGGCCGGGTTATAATACAATTTATTTAATAATTATTCTTTAAAACAAACCCTAATAAAATGCATATACGAAACAATTAAAATCAATATTTTATTCCTAAATTCTTTATATTAGTTAAAGCTATAAACACATTGAATTATATTTATAGGAACCATATTATGAATCAAACCATACAAACTTAAACTGTTACAATATTCTATACAAAGATCATAAAAATATACCTTTACAATTTACCTTATTCAAAATGAATTACATTAAAATACCACAATGAATTACCAGAGTATGGATTACTAACTTTAACAGTGCTTAGTTAAACAATATAACAAGATGTATTAACAGCAAATTTCTCTGAGCTGAAATAAACTCTTTTTAGCTACAATTAAGGCAAGTTCTAAAATATATATAGTTGGCAATAACTGAATGCACACCAGAGAGATTTAGTTACAATAATATGCCTGACTTAGAAATATGTAACACAAAGGACCTTTACCTAGCAGACCATTACTTAGCGTAACGTGTAGTTTAACTGCACAGGACTATGAAACACAAGCTTAAAATACTAATTGTACCCTTTTAAATGTATCAGCTTCAATTAGACTGCAGCAACAATGAATGTATTTCTTGATACTTTACCAGCTCACTAGTTTGAGAATTCAGTTAATATCCAAATATGTCTATTGTCATATGTCTAGAGGAATTATGCACATTTGTAAGAGAATTAATCTTGATAGTCTCTTATCCACAAAGAGTGTCCTAATGTATTTGTCTTACAGAAAATTGTGTTTGCACACTGATCCTTCTATAAGAAAAGATGGCAGCAAGCAGGATTGCAAAAGTAGTTACCAACCAAAAAATTTTCCACCAAGATTTCTCTCTCTCTGTGCAGGGAGTTTTTGTCTGAGACAAAACTCCTCCTCACTTCTTAATCATTCAATAGATTTGGATACTTGCTTTTCTCTGATTGGTTACTAGGAAATTTAATTTTCAACAGCCAAATGCCTTTTGGCTGTAATACTGGATTTAGGCCATCGGGGGCAGCAGACAAAGACAAACAGTTGCATTCAAATATTGCTGCAGTTCAATCATCTAACCTATAAAATGTTTATCAAATACACTATTACTTTATATTAATAAACCTGTCTGGTCATATATCTGTCTCATCTAATATAACTTAGGATGTATTTATAGAGGCCTAAAATAAACATACTTCCAGTATCATACTAGTAAGCAATTATACTGTAAATTGTTTTTCTCTTCACAGAATAATTTAATTCAACATCCTGGCATTATATTGCATCTTAAATAAATACAGCACATTTCACATTTCTAATAATGTTTGAGTGCATATATTCATGTCTAAGATCAGTATTAATAGGACATCTTGTTGTCTAAAAAATAAAGAAACAGATGTTGTTATTTTAAAATAAACATTTATACATTTATTATACAGCAATTTATCAAGCTCAGCAAATATGTATCTAATATGTTACTGTTTCATATATATATATATATATATATATATATATATATATATATATATATATATATATATATATATATATATATATATATATATATATACAGGGAGTGCAGAATTATTAGGCAAATGAGTATTTTGACCACATCATCCTCTTTATGCATGTTGTCTTACTCCAAGCTGTATAGGCTCGAAAGCCTACTACCAATTAAGCATATTAGGTGATGTGCATCTCTGTAATGAGAAGGGGTGTGGTCTAATGACATCAACACCCTATATCAGGTGTGCATAATTATTAGGCAACTTCCTTTCCTTTGGCAAAATGGGTCAAAAGAAGGAATTGACAGGCTCAGAAAAGTCAAAAATAGTGAGATATCTTGCAGAGGGATGCAGCACTCTTAAAATTGCAAAGCTTCTGAAGCGTGATCATCGAACAATCAAGCGTTTCATTCAAAATAGTCAACAGGGTCGCAATAAGCGTGTGGAAAAACCAAGGCGCAAAATAACTGCCCATGAACTGAGAAAAGTCAAGCGTGCAGCTGCCAAGATGCCACTTGCCACCAGTTTGGCCATATTTCAGAGCTGCAACATCACTGGAGTGCCCAAAAGCACAAGGTGTGCAATACTCAGAGACATGGCCAAGGTAAGAAAGGCTGAAAGACGACCACCACTGAACAAGACACACAAGCTGAAACGTCAAGACTGGGCCAAGAAATATCTCAAGACTGATTTTTCTAAGGTTTTATGGACTGATGAAATGAGAGTGAGTCTTGATGGGCCAGATGGATGGGCCCGTGGCTGGATTGGTAAAGGGCAGAGAGCTCCAGTCCGACTCAGACGCCAGCAAGGTGGAGGTGGAGTACTGGTTTGGGCTGGTATCATCAAAGATGAGCTTGTGGGGCCTTTTCGGGTTGAGGATGGAGTCAAGCTCAACTCCCAGTCCTACTGCCAGTTTCTGGAAGACACCTTCTTCAAGCAGTGGTACAGGAAGAAGTCTGCATCCTTCAAGAAAAACATGATTTTCATGCAGGACAATGCTCCATCACACGCGTCCAAGTACTCCACAGCGTGGCTGGCAAGAAAGGGTATAAAAGAAGAAAATCTAATGACATGGCCTCCTTGTTCGCCTGATCTGAACCCCATTGAGAACCTGTGGTCCATCATCAAATGTGAGATTTACAAGGAGGGAAAACAGTACACCTCTCTGAACCGTGTCTGGGAGGCTGTGGTTGCTGCTGCACACAATGTTGATGGTGAACAGATCAAAACACTGACAGAATCCATGGATGGCAGGCTTTTGAGTGTCCTTGCAAAGAAAGGTGGCTATATTGGTCACTGATTTGTTTTTGTTTTGTTTTTGAATGTCAGAAATGTATATTTGTGAATGTTGAGATGTTATATTGGTTTCACTGGTAAAAATAAATAATTGAAATGGGTATATATTTGTTTTTTGTTAAGTTGCCTAATAATTATGCACAGTAATAGGGGCCTAGTTATCAAGCCGTCAACCTCAAATACGCTGGAATTCCGCAGCTTATTTGTTGCGCGGCTGATTCGCCTTAGTTATCAAAGGCTCAAGACCGGCAAAAGTAGAATTTTGTGACGTAAACTTCGATCCGCCGGACTCAGTCCGACACAGATCGATTCTTACGTCACTCCAGATGTTCCGCACACAAGTGCGGCACAATCTCACTACTTTTGCTAGTTATCAAAAAACTAGCAGGTACGCTCGGCACTTTTACGGCCCAGCGTACCTGGTACCTGGAGGCGGCGGATCCCATAGGAATCAATGGGAGTCTGACCATAGCGAAAGTACAAGTTCGCTGCTGACAGACATCCCATTGATTCCTATGGGAGATGTCTACACCTAACACCCTAACATGTACCCCGAGTCTAAACACAGCTAATCTGACCCCCCCTACACCGCCGCAACTAAATAAAGTTATTACCCCCTAAACCGCCGCTCCCGGAGCCCACCGCAAGCTACTCTATACATATTAACCCCTAAACCGCCGCTCCCGGAGCCCACCGCAACTATAATAAATGTATTAACCCCTAAACCGCCGCTCCCTGAACCCGCCACAACCTATATTAAATGTATTAACCCCTATCCTTCCCCCCCTACACCGTCGCCACCTATAACAAATTTATTAACCCCTAATCTGCCCCCCCTACACCGTCGCCACCTATAATAAATTTATTAACCCCTAATCTGCCCCCCCTACACCGTCGCCACCTATAATAAATTTATTAACCCCTATCCTGCCCCCCACTACGCCGCCGCCACTGTAATAAAATTATTAACCCCTAAACCTAAGTCTAACCCTAACGCCCCCCTAACTTAAATATTAATTAAATAAATCTAAATAAATTAACTCTTATTAACTAAATGAATCCTATTTAAAACTAAATACTTACCTGTAAAATAAACCCTAAGATAGCTACAATGTAATTAATAATTATATTATAGCTATCTTAGGATTTATATTTATTTTACAGGTAACTTTGTATTTATTTTAGCTAGTTAGAATAGTTATTAAATAGTTATTAACTATTTAATAACTACCTAGCTAAAAGAAATACAAAATTACCTGTAAAATAAATCCTAACCTAAGTTACAATTAAACCTAATACTACACTATCATTAAATTAACTAAATAAACTACCGACAAATAACTACAATTAAATACAATTACATAAACTAACTAAAGTACAAAAAATAAAAAAAGCTAAGTTACAAAAAATAAAAAAATAAGTTACAAACATGTTAAAAATCTTACAACAATTTTAAGCTACTTACACCTAATCTAAGCCCCCTAATAAAATAACAAACCCCCCCAAAATAAAAAAAATCCCTACCCTATTCTAAATTAAATAAATTTCAAAGCTCTTTTACCTTACCAGCCCTTAAAAGGGCCATTTGTGGGGGCATGCCCCAAAAAGTTCAGCTCTTTTGCCTGTAAAAGAAAAATACAACCCCCCCCAACATTAAAACCCACCACCCACATACCCCTAATCTAACCCAAACCCCCCTTACAAAAACCTAACACTAATCCCCTGAAGATCATCCTACCTTGAGTCGTCTTCACTCAGCCGAGCCACCGATGGAACTGAAGAGGACATCCGGAGCGGAAGAAGTTAATCCTCCAAGCGGCGCTGAAGAAATCTTCCATCCGATGAAGTCATCATCCAGGCGGCGCTGAAGAAGTCTTCGATCCGGCCGATGTCATCTTCAAAGAGGCGCCGAAGAGGTCTTCTATCCGGGCGAAGTCATCTTCCAAGCCGGGTCTTGAATCTTCCTTCCGCCGATGCGGAACCACCTTCTTCACCGACGGACTACGACGAATGACGGCTCCTTTAAGGGACGTCATCCAAGATGGCGTCCCCTCAATTCCGATTGGCTGATAGGATTCTATCAGCCAATCGGAATTAAGGTAGGAAAATCTGATTGGCTGATGGAATCAGCCAATCAGATTCAAGTTCAATCCGATTGGCTGATCCAATCAGCCAATCAGATTGAGCTCGCATTCTATTGGCTGATCGGAACAGCCAATAGAATGCGAGCTCAATCTGATTGGCTGATTCCATCAGCCAATCAGATTTTTCCTACATTAATTCCGATTGGCTGATAGAATCCTATCAGCCAATCGGAATTGAGGGGACGCCATCTTGGATGACGTCCCTTAAAGGAGCCGTCATTCGTCGTAGTCCGTCGGTGAAGAAGGTGGTTCCGCGTCGGCGGAAGGAAGATTCAAGACCCGGCTTGGAAGATGACTTCGGAATGAAAATAGTACAATGTTATAGATGTATATCTTGCAGCGCCAAGATGTCAACCATACAAGCTGTGCTCTTGTTGCGGAATCTCCCAACCAGATCCCAAAATGTCAATATATAAAAAGTGCTTAGTGAGTACAGCGCTACAAAATCCTAGAAAGAAGGATTTGTGGCTAAAGATGGTGTCCACGATTGGTATAGATATAAGTGACGAGTTGATAGTATTGCAAATAGCCTATAGGTCTAAGTGCATGAATATTATAATATATACCTACAATAATAACTTATAATGGATCAGATGCTCCTATATGTTAAGCTAAAAACCATTTATTTTGCTAATAACATTTTAATAATAACATTTGATTTAACATATATAGTTAAAAATCCTTGACAATGTGTGTGTGTGCATAAAATACATAAAAGTCCTTTAAAACACAGTTCTATGACAGGATATAAAAACAAATCTATGGTACCAATATGTGCACATAAAAATAGGGGGGTTCCAGAATACAGTCTTAAAACTGAAGAATGGTCATGAGATCCTATGTTATATCGACTTGGTAGAGTGTCCCAATGAAAAATATAAGATATAAAGATGTGTGAAAAAATGTGAAAAAATTAAAAATTCAAAATTAAAAAATATATAAAAAAATATCGAAATATCAAAAATATATCAAAAATATATCAAAAATATATCAAAAATATAAAAATATATAAAAATATAAAATTTGTGATATCACAACTGTGAAAAAATATGTGAAGTGTTTCCAAAAAAATGCCTTGGTGATAGTCAAATATATCCTTAAAAATAGTGATATATATAATATAGTGTAACAAATAATCCCAAAAAGGTGTAACAAATGTTCCCAAAAGGTACTGATAACTCCAAATGCAAATGGTATTGAGAAGTCTATTGAGACTTAAATGTGTCCAAAGTATATATCCAAACAGGTGTAGTTATATTGTGTAGGTCCTCTTCTTGAGGTGTGTATTAAAACTTCATTATAACATCTTGAACCTAAAAAATAACGAGAAAAACGGACATAGTGCAATAAAGCTACTAAAAAATAATTGTAGAGAAAATAAACTCACCAATATGATCCTGAGCCGTAATACCAGTTAGCCAACGCGTTTCGGTTCACATAGAACCTTTCTCAAGACTGGTACCGGCTCTATCGTATGTCTGCCTTAAATGTATTTGTGTGGCCAATAGGATTGGGTTAATTTTTGCGCCAAAAGTTTTTGCGCCAAAAATTCCCGCCAAAATGCGCCGTTACGAAAAAGGCATTTTTCAGTTGTATATGAGTCTTAATTTGATGCTTTTTTAGTGTTGTCCTTATTTCTTATTTTATAATCATATATTTGTTCCATTATCGTCCTTATCCTTATGGTTGTTATGTCTTGTTAACCGGATGTTTTTACCGGAAATGGAGATTAACCGGAAGTGACATCATAGTTCGTGTGCGCACTTCCGGTTAACGCATATTGTACTTCTTCCCACAGAGACTGTATCTCTGTAGATAACGGTTGTTGGTATTTGGCTCAGGATCTATATAAATGTTAAAAAATGGTTTGTTTCACTAAACATAATCTTCAATGGATTGGTCCATTCTGGAGCACTAAAAAATACATACAAATATATATAGAAATACAGATGGTCCATTCTGGAGCACTAAAAAATACATACAAATATATGTAGAAATACAGATGCAATACAATAGAGATACATAGTCATATAAAGGGAAATACATAATTATATATAAAAAAAAAATGGACTGTATGTATAGCTTTTCAAATGAATGCAATAAAATCATATATGTTATCATATCATCGGTCTGTTTAAGATCCATTATAAAGAAATTTCCACATAATTAGGAACATACAGAAATATATAGAAAAATAAAGAATAAATGAATAAATAGAGACATATGTATGCCTATAAATACATATAAAGACCTATAAGAAGGAAATTTCGTTTCCTGTGTCACTTGGGGTCGAAAAGCTGTAATGTCTGAGTCTAATAGTCCAACTGTACGTTGGTCACAGTGGACCCTAATTCTGATAGACAGGTTATATATGTACGTGTGTGTGTAGGACAGTGTCTGTATATAAAAATATATGAGAATGACTTTCTCGATATTTGTATATAGAGACATATATAAAATTGTATAAAACTGAGAGTGGTGGGATAGGAACGGGAGGATTAAAAAGCAAGAAGTTACAATATTAAAACAGAAGGTAAAACTGCTAGGTTAAAACATGGGTTAAGACGTCAGTCTTTTTAGGAAGAATGTCAGTGGTGTCTAAAATACCAGTGGTTTCTAAAATCTAAAAAGCCTGAACTCTAAAACTTTAAAACTTAAAACTCCAAAGAACCAAACTCTCACAATGCACAAGTTTCAAAATGTATAAGCTGGATGGCCCTTTGGTATATTTCCACAATTTTTCACCCATTACATAGGTGTTGTAGAGGGTCAGATATGGGGTTATCATAGTAGATGGGATATTTCCGTGCTGCTATTTAGACCTTTGGGAAAGGTGCAATCTAGCTGGAAAATCCACTTTGATTCTACTTTCAATAGTTGTCTTTCAAAATCTCCCCCTCTCCAATTTTTTAAAGGTCTGCTGATGCCCATATATTTAAAAGTTTTATTGTTACCATTGTGGACTTCCTTAAAATGTTTGTACAGTGGAAAGTCCTCCTTGCCCCACTTTATCTGTAAGAGGTGCTCTCGAATCCTATCTCGGAGTTTTCTGGAAGTTTGTCCTATGTATTGAAGTCCACATCCACATTCAATTAGGTATATGACGCCCGAATCCTGGCACCTGATCATTTCTTTCATACTGAAAAATTCTTTTGTGATCTTAGATTTAAACGTCTGGCTCTTCTTACCGTGTTTGCAAGCCTTACATAAATGGCATGGAAAAAAACCTTTTAATGGTTTGCCATATACATCGTTTACTCTGGTCTTTCTGGTTGCTATCGGTATGCTGGGGGCAATCATAGTTTTTAGGTTTTTCGTTTTCCTATATATGAACGTGGGGGACTCTTCTAGATCTTTTCCAATTATGTTGTCTTCCTTGAGAAAATTCCAGTGTTTCTTAATTATCTTTTCAATTAGAAACTTATTCTCACTGTATTCCGAGATGAAAGGTACCTTTATGGTCTTGCTTCCCTGTGCTGTCTTTTCTTTATACTCCAGCATCGATCTTCTGTCCATTTCCCCCACTTCTTCTATTGTTTTATGTATAGTATCTTCGTCGTATCCCCTGTCCAAGAACCTTTTTTTCAGGATTTCAGACTGTTCTTTCCATTTGTCTGTGTCAGAGCAGTTTTTCCTAATCCTCATCAGTTGTCCTTTCGGGATATTTGATTTCCATCTGTGATGGTGACAACTGGTTTGGTGGATGTAATTACTACAGTCTACGTCCTTGAAGTATGTGGATGTTGAGAGTTTCCCTTGTTTTACATTTATATTCAAGTCCAGAAAGTGGATGTTATGTTTACTTATTTCATGTGTGAATTTTAAATTCATTCTATTATTGTTCATCACACTTATAGTGTGTTGGAGGTCTTCGACGGACCCCTTCCACACAATGAGGATATCATCTATGTATCTCTTGTAAAGGACCAGGTCTGCGCCTGCTGGGCAGGAGTCCCAAAACAGGTTCTCCCACTTGCCCATGTACAAGTTGGCATAGCTAGGCGCAAACCTGGTCCCCATAGCTGTTCCGCATTTTTGGTTGTAAAATGTACCTCTGTCATTGAAATAGTTGTGGCTGAGGATGTATGAGATGCCTTCCAGGACAAATTCTTTCTGTTCCTGACTCAGTTCTGTGTCCTTCTCCATAAAGTGCCTAACTGCTTCTAGACCCAGGTTATGTGGGATGCTCGTATAAAGAGTAGTTACGTCACAAGTAGCCAGAATGTATTGACTATTCCATTCTAGGTTATTGAGTATGTTTAGGACTTCAGTTGAGTCTCTGAGATATGAGGGCAATTTTTGAACATGTTTTTGGAGTCTTTTGTCTATGTATTCTGATAGGTTACAAGAGTTTGAGCCTATGCCCGATATGATAGGCCTACCGGGGGGATTGTTCAGCCTCTTGTGGATTTTGGGAAGGTAGTAGAATACAGGTATCCTCAGATGTTGTGTGGATATGTATCTGTATTCGTGGTTGTTGATTACTCCTTTCCTTTTAGCTGATAGTAGTATGGAGTCTAGTTCTCTTTTATATCCTTCTGTGGGGTCCGAATTTAGGATCTCATAAGTTTCTCGATCCCCCAGAATTCTATCTGACTCCTTATTGTAATCATCTTTATTTAAAATAACAATCCCCCCTCCCTTGTTGGCCGGCTTTACTATGATAGCTTTGTTATCTTCTAGGCTTCTTATTGTATCCATCTGTGTTTTGGTTAAGTTATGATGGAATTTTTTGATGTTCTTGTCTTTAAGTTTCTTTATATCGTCACATACTATGTTCTCGAATGTTTCGATTTGAGGTCCCTTGTGTGTAATGGGGAAAAAAGTGGATTTGGGCTTAAGATTCGTATATTCCAACTTATCTTGTGTATTTTGGCGGGAATTTTTGGAGCAAAAACTTTTGGCGCAAAAATTAACCCAATCCTATTGGCCACACAAATACATTTAAGGCAGACATACGATAGAGCCGGTACCAGTCTTGAGAAAGGTTCTATGTGAACCGAAACGTGTTGGCTAACTGGTATTACGGCTCAGGATCATATTGGTGAGTTTATTTTCTCTACAATTATTTTTTAGTAGCTTTATTGCACTATGTCCGTTTTTCTCATTATTTTTTAGGTTCAAGATGTTATAATGAAGTTTTAATACACACCTCAAGAAGAGGACCTACACAATATAACTACACCTGTTTGGATATATACTTTGGACACATTTAAGTCTCAATAGACTTCTCAATACCATTTGCATTTGGAGTTATCAGTACCTTTTGGGAACATTTGTTACACCTTTTTGGGATTATTTGTTACACTATATTATATATATCACTATTTTTAAGGATATATTTGACTATCACCAAGGCATTTTTTTGGAAACACTTCACATATTTTTTCACAGTTGTGATATCACAAATTTTATATTTTTATATATTTTTATATTTTTGATATATTTTTGATATATTTTTGATATATTTTTGATATTTCGATATTTTTTTATATATTTTTTAATTTTGAATTTTTAATTTTTTCACATTTTTTCACACATCTTTATATCTTATATTTTTCATTGGGACACTCTACCAAGTCGATATAACATAGGATCTCATGACCATTCTTCAGTTTTAAGACTGTATTCTGGAACCCCCCTATTTTTATGTGCACATATTGGTACCATAGATTTGTTTTTATATCCTGTCATAGAACTGTGTTTTAAAGGACTTTTATGTATTTTATGCACACACACACATTGTCAAGGATTTTTAACTATATATGTTAAATCAAATGTTATTATTAAAATGTTATTAGCAAAATAAATGGTTTTTAGCTTAACATATAGGAGCATCTGATCCATTATAAGTTATTATTGTTCGTATATATTATAATATTCATGCACTTAGACCTATAGGCTATTTGCAATACTATCAACTCGTCACTTATATCTATACCAATCGTGGACACCATCTTTAGCCACAAATCCTTCTTTCTAGGATTTTGTAGCGCTGTACTCACTAAGCACTTTTTATATATTGGAAGATGACTTCGCCCGGATAGAAGACCTCTTCAGCGCCTCTTTGAAGATGACATCGGCCGGATCGAAGACTTCTTCAGCGCCGCCTGGATGATGACTTCATCGGATGGAAGATTTCTTCAGCGCCGCTTGGAGGATTAACTTCTTCCGCTCCGGATGTCCTCTTCAGTTCCATCGGTGGCTCGGCTGAGTGAAGACGACTCAAGGTAGGATGATCTGCAGGGGATTAGTGTTAGGTTTTTGTAAGGGGGGTTTGGGTTAGATTAGGGGTATGTGGGTGGTGGGTTTTAATGTTGGGGGGGGGTTGTATTTTTCTTTTACAGGCAAAAGAGCTGAACTTTTTGGGGCATGCCCCCACAAATGGCCCTTTTAAGGGCTGGTAAGGTAAAAGAGCTTTGAAATTTATTTAATTTAGAATAGGGTAGGGATTTTTTTTTTATTTTGGGGGGGTTTGTTATTTTATTAGGGGGCTTAGATTAGGTGTAAGTAGCTTAAAATTGTTGTAAGATTTTTAACATGTTTGTAACTTATTTTTTTATTTTTTGTAACTTAGCTTTTTTTATTTTTTGTACTTTAGTTAGTTTATGTAATTGTATTTAATTGTAGTTATTTGTAGGTAGTTTATTTAGTTAATTTAATGATAGTGTAGTATTAGGTTTAATTGTAACTTAGGTTAGGATTTATTTTACAGGTAATTTTGTATTTCTTTTAGCTAGGTAGTTATTAAATAGTTAATAACTATTTAATAACTATTCTAACTAGCTAAAATAAATACAAAGTTACCTGTAAAATAAATATAAATCCTAAGATAGCTATAATATAATTATTAATTACATTGTAGCTATCTTAGGGTTTATTTTACAGTTAAGTATTTATTTTTAAATAGGAATAATTTATTAAAGTATAGTGTAGTGTTAGGTGTAATTGTAACTTAGGTTAGGATTTATTTCACAGGTACATTTCTCTTTATTTTAGCTAGGTAAGCTATTAAATAGTTAATAACTATTTAATAGTTATTGTACATGGTTAAAATAAATTGAAAGTTACCTGTAAAATAAATATAAATCCTAAGATAGCTAGAATATAATTATTATTTATATTGTAGCTATATTAGGGTTTATTTTAAAGGTAAGTATTTAGTTTTAAATAGGATTCATTTAGTTAATAAGAGTTAATTTATTTAGATTTATTTAATTAATATTTAAGTTAGGGGGCGTTAGGGTTAGGGTTAGACTTAGGTTTAGGGGTTAATAATTTTATTACAGTGGCGGCGGCGTAGTGGGGGGCAGGATAGGGGTTAATAAATTTATTATAGGTGGCGACGGTGTAGGGGGGGCAGATTAGGGGTTAATAAATTTATTATAGGTGGCGACGGTGTAGGGGGGGCAGATTAGGGGTTAATAAATTTATTATAGGTGGCGACGGTGTAGGGGGGGCAGGATAGGTGTTACTAGGTATACTGTAGGTGGCAGCGGTGTCCGGGAGCGGCGGTTTAGGGGTTAATACATTTATAAGACTTGCGGCGGGGTCTAGGAGCGGCGGTTTAGGGGTTAATACATTTATAAGAGTTGCGGCGGGGTCTAGGAGCGGCGGTTTAGGGGTTAATACATTTATAAGAGTTGCGGCGGGGTCTAGGAGCGGCGGTTTAGGGGTTAGTAACTTTATTTAGTTGCGGGGGGCTCCGGGGGCGCCGGTATAGGGATAGAACAGTGTAGTTTAGTGTGAGTGCTTAGTGACAGGCTAGCAATAAAGCTGGGAAAAAGCCGAAGGGCAGCGAGATCGGATGAGTGATAACTGTCACAGTCCGCTGCTCATCGCCCCGCGGCTTTTTGACAGCTTTATTTGATAACTTAGGCGAACGTATTCAAGGTCCGCGGCGGCGAAGGTAGGCGAGCTTAGGCGGACGTATTGGGCCGGCGAAGCCAGAAAAGTAGACGGCTTGATAACTACCCCCCAGTGTCACCTGCACACACAGATATCCCCCCAAAACAGCTATAACTAAAAACAAACTAAAAACTACTTCCAAAACTATTCAGCTTTGATATTAATGAGTTTTTGGGGTTCATTGAGAACATGCTTGTTGTTCAATAATAAAATTAATCCTCAAAAATACAACTTGCCTAATAATTCTGCACTCCCTGTACACTGTATATAGATTTTTTTAATATGATCTGTGTATTTTAAATAATTATGAGGATTTAGACACAATTTCTTTATCTGAAATCTAGTTTCCCATGTCATACAGAGACTTAAAATGTCAGCTTGTTTGGGAGCTCAGCAGGGGATCATTCACACGTATATGCGATTTAAAAAAACTGATTCTTTTTCTGAATATATTTAAGCTTCAAAAGAAAATCCAGTGAGCCATGGTGTCCCCCCTCTCTTTTGTGCTCTCTCCCCCTCTCTTTTGCTGTCTCTCTCCCCCCCTCTCTTTTGCTGTATCTCTCCCCCTCTCTTTTGCTGTCTCTCTCCCCCCTCTCTTTTGCTGTCTCTCTCCCCCCTCTCTTTTGCTGTCTCTCTCCCCCTCTCTTTTGTGCACTCTCCCCCCTCTCTTTTGCGCACTCTCCCCCTCTCTTTTGTGCACTCTCCCCCTCTCTTTTGCTATCTCTCTCCCCCCTCTCTTTTGCTGTCTCTCTCCCCACTCTCTTTTGCTGTCTCTCTCCCCACTCTCTTTTGCTGTCTCTCTCCCCACTCTCTTTTGCTGTCTCTCTCCCCCTCTCTTCTGCTGTCTCTCTCCCCCTCTCTTTTTCTGTCTCTCTCCCCCCCTCTCTTTTGCTGTCTCTCTCCCTCCTCTTTTTTGCTGTCTCTCCCCCCTCTCTTTTGCTGTCTCTCTCCCCCCTCTCTTTTACTGTCTCTCTCCCCCCTCTCTTTTGCTGTATCTCTCCTTCTTCTCTTTTGCTGTCTCTCTCCCCCTTCTCTTTTGCTGTCTCTCTCCCCCCTCTCTTTTGCTGTATCTCTCCCTCCTCTCTTTTGTGCTCTCTCCCCCTCTCTTTTGCTGTCTCTCTCCCCCCTCTCTTTTGCTGTATCTCTCCCTCCTCTCTTTTGCTGTCTCTCTCCCCCTCTCTTTTGTGCACTCTCCCCCCTCTCTTTGCGCACTCTGCCCCTCTCTTTTGCGCACTCTCCCCCTCTCTTTTGCTGTCTCTCTCCCCCCTCTCTTTTGCTGTCTCTCTCCCCACTCTCTTTTGCTGTCTCTCTCCCCCCTCTCTTTTGCTGTCTCTCTCCCCACTCTCTTTTGCTGTCTCTCTCCCCCTCTCTTTTGCTGTCTCTCTCCCCCCTCTCTTTTTCTGTCTCTCTCCCCCCTCTCTTTTGCTGTCTCTCTCCCTCCACTCTTTTGCTGTCTCTCTCCCCCCTCTCTTTTGCTGTCTCTCTCCCCCCTCTCTTTTGCTGTATCTCTCCCTCTTCTCTTTTGCTGTCTCTCTCCCTCCCTCTCTTTTGCTGTCACTCTCCCCCTCTCTTTTGCTGTCTCTCTCCCCCCTCTCTTTTGCTGTATCTCTCCCTCCTCTCTTTTGCTGTCTCTCTCCCCCCTCTCTTTTGCTGTATCTCTCCCTCCTCTCTTTTGCTGTCTCTCTCCCCCCTCTCTTTTGCTGTCTCTCTCCTCCCTCTATTTTGCTGTCTCTCTCCCCCCTCTCTTTTGCTGTATCTCTCCCCCTCTCTTTTGCTGTCTCTCTCCCCCTCTCTTTTGCTGTCTCTTTCTCCCTCTCTCTATCCCCCCTCTTCTGCTCTCTCTATCCCCCCTCTTTAGAGCTCTTTGTCTCTTAGCAGCTGGCCCTGGCATCTGGCCCCACCCAGCACCGCCCTCTTCATGCCCGGCCATGCCCACGTCGCACCCGCCCGAACACGCCCACTCTGCACCCATCCGGCCATGCCCACTCCACCACACAACGCCAGGTTAGTTGGGAGGCCAGGTGTGTTTATCCTCGCACGCAGTCTCTACTGTGCATAACAGCTTCGGGCAAACACACTTGGCCTTTTAGTACATGCAAAAAGAAGAGAGAGAGAGAGCGCACAAAAGATTCAAGTGTAGATTTTTATTAACAACATTAGCACACATAAATGGATGCACTTACTAGAAGTAAGATTAAAAAGGCAATCAGAGTTCAACTCTCTTTCCTCCACTTGTATAGCCGCTCCACACTGCTGCCTAGGAAAGTCAGTGTCCCCGGATGTTGATGCACGATACCGGCTTCTGTAGCAGGGCTTTCCGGATGCCTCTGCTAACTGCCTGTCTGCCAATGGGAGGGAGCGGATCAAAAATTGGAGTCTGAGCGTCGGACCTGTTTGCCGGTTCCTAACGCGTTTCCCCCAGTCAGCGGCTGGGCTTTTTCAAAGGATAAAATCAGATGTATTGTTTCTCTTGCCGCCCTCAACTTTTAAAGGGCAAGCGTCCAATTAGATTCGTGGGTGTGTTTGTCCGGCCAATTGTAACGTCCAAATAGTCCTCTGTGATATTGCACACCAATGGCCAACCAAAAGATAGAGGGAGTGTTTTTAGAACCAATGCCATACTCCCTACATGTTTGTTTTTTAACCACATGAAAAAAGCTACAATTTCTCTGCAGTATGTGTTATAAGAAAACACTCAAAGTATATCTTACTTAAGGACAATATGTGACTAACATGTAACGCTAAACTATAACAAATTATAAACATTTTTCATCAGAGATACCACATATTAGCGATCTAATATATTGTTACAGAGTTGATTAAATAGTGATTCTGAGTTATATTTCTCGTTGACAATCAGAACATAAATTCTATAATTAAAGAATACATCTTATATTTTCCATAGTTGCTTTATAAGTATATATACATATCTATCTCACAATGAATTGCATACCTATATTTATATCTAATCTAATATTAATTTAAAAAGATTTTATTTAAAAAAATTAATCAAATTTTCTACGATAAAAACATGCTATTAAAATATAATTAAAAAACTGAAAAATTGATGAAAAATTGATTTTCTATAAGATCAATAGTATTAATAATATAAAAATCTTTGCTATAGATTTTATACAAACGCTGCTACATCTATGTCTATATTAAGACCATAAGGTTGTAATGTGTTCAATTTATATATCCACTTGGTCTCCAACTTTCTCAGTTCTAAAAGACGATTAGGTTTAGTTATAGGGACTCTATCTATAACTTGAACTTTGAGAGAACTAGGGTTATGTCTATGGCATTCCAAAAAATGTTTAGGGACACTGTGATTTGTCATCTTTTTTTCTATATTATATATGTGTTCATTAACTCGCCGTCTTATTTGACGTTTCGTACGGCCCACATAAAGTAGGCCGCACCCACATTGTAATAAGTATACAACATATATAGATTCACAGTTGCTTCTAAATGAAATGTTAAAAGTTTCAGTTAGTGAACTATTAGAATATGTAGGGGCTCTATTGACATGTTTACACATATTGCAACGGGATTTTCCACATCTCATAGTTCCCTTCCATTCACTCAACCAGGTAGTACCAATTTTTTCGTTCCCTGTTTCACTAGCCTTATTCTTAATGATAGGTTTTATTTTGCTTGGAGCAAGAATATTCTTAAGGCTTTTGCCTTTCCTATAGTTAATAGTTGGTTTGTCCCCCAATGCTGGCCCTAAAACAGGATCTAATTGAAGCAGTGGCCAGTGTTTTTTAATTATTTTTTCTAAACTTTTTGAACCTTCATTATAAGTTGTTATAAATCTCGGTGGATCTAATTTCACTGGTTCTATTAATTTGTTGTGTATATGAGACCCTATTGCATTGGTTTATCTAATTTAATATTTATATTTCTCTCTTTTGCAATAGCCCTATTTTTTGCTGCTTGTATTAGTTTTGGTTCATAGCCCTTTTCTAAAAATTTATCTTCTAATATTTTCGCTTCTGTTTCAAAATCATTTTCATGTGTACAATTTCTTTTTATTCTTAAAAATTGACTATATGGAACATTGTCCAACCATGATTTTTTATGTGCGCTTTTGGCTTGTATATAACTATTTCGATCTGTGCTTTTTCTATAGTTTTTCACTGCTATTTTTCCTGTGTTATCTGTAAACAATACTAAATCTAAAAATTCTATTTTATCTTTTGAACATGAATTTGTAAAAGTTAAATTAAAATCATTACTATTAATATGTTTCATAAAATTATCTATTTCTGTCACATCCCCTTTCCACAGGATAATGACATCATCTATGTATCTGCCATATGATACTATATTACTTGAAAATGGATTATTATGCCAAATGTATTTATTCTCAAACGCATTTACATAGAGATTAGCATAGGATGGGGCAAATGTTGTCCCCATCGCTGTGCCTTGGGTCTGTAGATAATATTTATCTTCAAACATAAAATAGTTGTGATGTAGAATAAAATTAATACTATCGATTAAAAAAGATATATGTTTCATTGGGATTGACCATTTTAAAAGTTCTTTTTTTATCTCGTTTGTGCCATTGATATGAGGTATACACGTATAAAGGGAAGCAACGTCGCACGTTAGCCAGTACATATCCTCTTCCCATTGTTTACCCTCAAACCTTCTAATTACCTCCGTTGTCTCTTTGATATATCCTTTCATATTTTTTACTATTGGTTGAAGGTAAAAATCAACATATTTGGATAGATTATCACTAATTGATCCTATCCCGGACACAATTGGCCTACCTGGTGGATTTTTACTGTCCTTATGTATTTTGGGAAGGTGGTATATAATTGCTATATTTGGCTGAGTATTGAATATAAATTTGAACTCATTTTCATTGATATTACCCTCTATTTTAGCTTTATTTAAAATTTTATAAAGCTCTTTATTATATATTTCAGTGGGATCTTTATCTAAGGTTTGGTAGGTATCCTTGTCCCTGAGCAATTTAAAAGCTTCTTGCATATATTGTTCCCTTTTTTGAATTACAATACCCCCGCCCTTATCGGCGGGGCGTATTATTATCTCGTTATTAGACATAAGTTTTTTAAGAGATTTCCTTTCCATGATGGTCAAATTATCATTATGTTTGTTTAAAAATTGATTAGCATTTTCATTTTTAAATAGCTCTTCTATTTCGTTTAAAACTAATTTAGAGAAGGATTTCAAATGATCTCCCTGTACACCTACTGGATTAAAAGTTGATTTACCTTTAAAGTGCGAGTGCTGAATTTCTGGTTCTGTTTCATGTAGGGATATATCTAATGTATCAATAAGATCATTAATATGATTTTCTGTATATTCAACTGTTAGATCTTTTGAATTATGTGCTCCCGATGGTTCGCTAGGTTTTACATTTTCAATTTCCAGATCTTTCAATATATTTAAGATGCCTAAATCTGTAGCTTCCATATATGTGTTATTAACAACATTTTTGTTGATGGGATTCTTAAGATAATACCTCTTCAGGGTTAACTTTCTCACATATTTGTGGATATCTACATATATTTCAAACTTATTTGGCCCTGCTTTAGGGGCAAACTTTAAACCTTTTTGTAGAAGACTGATGTCATTAGAATCTAGATTGACCTCAGCCAGATTGAAAATATCACTTTTGGTTTTATTTATTCTAGTCTTGAGCGTCCTGTTAGCCTGTATCTTTTTTCCTCCTCTATTTCCTCTTCTTCTCTTTCTAATGATCTTTTTCTTTGTCTTATTCGTTCTATTGGTCTTTCTTGAGGTGCATGGTTGTGTCCTTGTCAAGACTAGAATAAATAAAACCAAAAGTGATATTTTCAATCTGGCTGAGGTCAATCTAGATTCTAATGACATCAGTCTTCTACAAAAAGGTTTAAAGTTTGCCCCTAAAGCAGGGCCAAATAAGTTTGAAATATATGTAGATATCCACAAATATGTGAGAAAGTTAACCCTGAAGAGGTATTATCTTAAGAATCCCATCAACAAAAATGTTGTTAATAACACATATATGGAAGCTACAGATTTAGGCATCTTAAATATATTGAAAGATCTGGAAATTGAAAATGTAAAACCTAGCGAACCATCGGGAGCACATAATTCAAAAGATCTAACAGTTGAATATACAGAAAATCATATTAATGATCTTATTGATACATTAGATATATCCCTACATGAAACAGAACCAGAAATTCAGCACTCGCACTTTAAAGGTAAATCAACTTTTAATCCAGTAGGTGTACAGGGAGATCATTTGAAATCCTTCTCTAAATTAGTTTTAAACGAAATAGAAGAGCTATTTAAAAATGAAAATGCTAATCAATTTTTAAACAAACATAATGATAATTTGACCATCATGGAAAGGAAATCTCTTTAAAAACTTATGTCTAATAACGAGATAATAATACGCCCTGCCGATAAGGGCGGGGGTATTGTAATTCAAAAAAGGGAACAATATATGCAAGAAGCTTTTAAATTGCTCAGGGACAAGGATACCTACCAAACCTTAGATAAAGATCCCACTGAAATATATAATAAAGAGCTTTATAAAATTTTAAATAAAGCTAAAATAGAGGGTAATATCAATGAAAATGAGTTCAAATTTATATTCAATACTCAGCCAAATATAGCAATTATATACCACCTTCCCAAAATACATAAGGACAGTAAAAATCCACCAGGTAGGCCAATTGTGTCCGGGATAGGATCAATTAGTGATAATCTATCCAAATATGTTGATTTTTACCTTCAACCAATAGTAAAAAATATGAAAGGATATATCAAAGACACAACGGAGGTAATTAGAAGGTTTGAGGGTAAACAATGGGAAGAGGATATGTACTGGCTAACGTGCGACGTTGCTTCCCTTTATACGTGTATACCTCATATCAATGGCACAAACGAGATAAAAAAAGAACTTTTAAAATGGTCAATCCCAATGAAACATATATCTTTTTTAATCGATAGTATTAATTTTATTCTACATCACAACTATTTTATGTTTGAAGATAAATATTATCTACAGACCCAAGGCACAGCGATGGGGACAACATTTGCCCCATCCTATGCTAATCTCTATGTAAATGCGTTTGAGAATAAATACATTTGGCATAATAATCCATTTTCAAGTAATATAGTATCATATGGCAGATACATAGATGATGTCATTATCCTGTGGAAAGGGGATGTGACAGAAATAGATAATTTTATGAAACATATTAATAGTAATGATTTTAATTTAACTTTTACAAATTCATGTTCAAAAGATAAAATAGAATTTTTAGATTTAGTATTGTTTACAGATAACACAGGAAAAATAGCAGTGAAAAACTATAGAAAAAGCACAGATCGAAATAGTTATATACAAGCCAAAAGCGCACATAAAAAATCATGGTTGGACAATGTTCCATATAGTCAATTTTTAAGAATAAAAAGAAATTGTACACATGAAAATGATTTTGAAACAGAAGCGAAAATATTAGAAGATAAATTTTTAGAAAAGGGCTATGAACCAAAACTAATACAAGCAGCAAAAAATAGGGCTATTGCAAAAGAGAGAAATATAAATATTAAATTAGATAAACCAAATGCAATAGGGTCTCATATACACAACAAATTAATAGAACCAGTGAAATTAGATCCACCGAGATTTATAACAACTTATAATGAAGGTTCAAAAAGTTTAGAAAAAATAATTAAAAAACACTGGCCACTGCTTCAATTAGATCCTGTTTTAGGGCCAGCATTGGGGGACAAACCAACTATTAACTATAGGAAAGGCAAAAGCCTTAAGAATATTCTTGCTCCAAGCAAAATAAAACCTATCATTAAGAATAAGGCTAGTGAAACAGGGAACGAAAAAATTGGTACTACCTGGTTGAGTGAATGGAAGGGAACTATGAGATGTGGAAAATCCCGTTGCAATATGTGTAAACATGTCAATAGAGCCCCTACATATTCTAATAGTTCACTAACTGAAACTTTTAACATTTCATTTAGAAGCAACTGTGAATCTATATATGTTGTATACTTATTACAATGTGGGTGCGGCCTACTTTATGTGGGCCGTATGAAACGTCAAATAAGACGGCGAGTTAATGAACACATATATAATATAGAAAAAAAGATGACAAATCACAGTGTCCCTAAACATTTTTTGGAATGCCATAGACATAACCCTAGTTCTCTCAAAGTTCAAGTTATAGATAGAGTCCCTATAACTAAACCTAATCGTCTTTTAGAACTGAGAAAGTTGGAGACCAAGTGGATATATAAATTGAACACATTACAACCTTATGGTCTTAATATAGACATAGATGTAGCAGCGTTTGTATAAAATCTATAGCAAAGATTTTTATATTATTAATACTATTGATCTTATAGAAAATCAATTTTTCATCAATTTTTCAGTTTTTTAATTATATTTTAATAGCATGTTTTTATCGTAGAAAATTTGATTCATTTTTTTAAATAAAATCTTTTTAAATTAATATTAGATTAGATATAAATATAGGTATGCAATTCATTGTGAGATAGATATGTATATATACTTATAAAGCAACTATGGAAAATATAAGATGTATTCTTTAATTATAGAATTTATGTTCTGATTGTCAACGAGAAATATAACTCAGAATCACTATTTAATCAACTCTGTAACAATATATTAGATCGCTAATATGTGGTATCTCTGATGAAAAATGTTTATAATTTGTTATAGTTTAGCGTTACATGTTAGTCACATATTGTCCTTAAGTAAGATATACTTTGAGTGTTTTCTTATAACACATACTGCAGAGAAATTGTAGCTTTTTTCATGTGGTTAAAAAACAAACATGTAGGGAGTATGGCATTGGTTCTAAAAACACTCCCTCTATCTTTTGGTTGGCCATTGGTGTGCAATATCACAGAGGACTATTTGGACGTTACAATTGGCCGGACAAACACACCCACGAATCTAATTGGACGCTTGCCCTTTAAAAGTTGAGGGCGGCAAGAGAAACAATACATCTGATTTTATCCTTTGAAAAAGCCCAGCCGCTGACTGGGGGAAACGCGTTAGGAACCGGCAAACAGGTCCGACGCTCAGACTCCAATTTTTGATCCGCTCCCTCCCATTGGCAGACAGGCAGTTAGCAGAGGCATCCGGAAAGCCCTGCTACAGAAGCCGGTATCGTGCATCAACATCCGGGGACACTGACTTTCCTAGGCAGCAGTGTGGAGCGGCTATACAAGTGGAGGAAAGAGAGTTGAACTCTGATTGCCTTTTTAATCTTACTTCTAGTAAGTGCATCAATTTATGTGTGCTAATGTTGTTAATAAAAATCTACACTTGAATCTTTTGTGCGCTCTCTCTCTCTCTTCTTTTTGCATGTACTATTATCCCTACGACTGAGGTTTGGATTTACCCTGTCTGATTGGAGCTGCACAAAACGGGACTCAAGTTTCTATTCATCTTAAAGGGACATATCACCTTATACTGGATGCTTTACTTTTAGTAAAAGACAGTAATGAGAATGGTCATGAGAAACTATTAGAGGTACTGTAAAATATAAACAGCGTGCAATACAGGAGGTTTTTCTGACATATATATATGTCTTGCAGTTTAAGGACAAGCAATTCATATAGTTGTTAAATCAAGGTACTGTTTTATATTTATATATTTTTTTTATATATCTCCTGCCACATATATTTATATTTATACCGAGGGTGCTATTGTGGATTTTATATTTTATATTTTATATTTTATATTTGACCAATTTTTATGCATTTTTTTCCTTTAGGTGATTTTAGAAATTTTAATATTTATATCTATATATTTTTTTGAGTTGATTGTAGACTATTTATTTATTGACAAGCGAGATATATATATATATATATATATATATATATAGTTATAGTCTCTGAGGATACTGAGTCAGTTCTTATAGCGCAATTTACTTTTTTCCCTGTTACACTTGGCCTTTTATTATATAGGATGGGGAAAGATGTGGAGCCAGTGTTCAATGCTATTACTTTCCAAGAAGGGGAAGAATTTGACTTTGAAATAGTTATGAATAAACTCAGTGCCTACTTTGTGCCCAAAAGAAATGTGATTCATGAGAGGGCTTGTTTTCACAAACCTGCTCAGCGTGTGGGAGAATCTGTGGAGTTATTTGTGCACAGCCTGTATGAACTAGCTGAATTCTGTGAGTTTGGTGTTGCTAAAGAAGAGCAAATCAGAGACAGAATAGTTATTGGAATTGCAGATGCTGAAGTCTCACTGAAGCTACAGTTAGAGTCTGATTTAATATTAGATGGGGCTATTAGGATGGTCCACCAGAGTGAACTGGTGAAAAAGCAAAGTGCTGATCTGAGGTCTGAGAGTATTGTGGATGAAATGCAGCAGTTCAGGAGAGCTGCAAGTGAAAGGCACAGTGGGAGCGTTAGACCTAAGACAACAGATAGGCCTAGAAGTGGATGGGCGCAGCATGCCCGATGCACACGGTGCAACCGTGCCCATGATCAGAGTGTCATATGCCCTGCTAAAGACAAAAGATGTAGAAAATGTAACAGGATGGGCCATTTTGAAGTGGTGTGTAAGACTGAATATATTTAGGAGATGTAGGTGGATAGCGACCAGGAGGGTCAAGAAGTGTCCTTTGTGGGGTCTTTTGTTGAACGGCCAGGTTCAGAAGATGATTGGAGGGTTACTCTTACTGTAATGGGAGCCAAAATTGCCTTTAAGATTGACACAGGAGCAGACATCATTGTAATGTCCCTTGCAGCATTCATAAAACTGTCTCGACAGCCCCAGCTGTCAAAAGTTACAACAAAAGTTAATAGTCCAAGCAAAGGAAATTCACTATGTGGGTGTATGTGATTAGAGGTCAGTGTGCTAACAATTTATTGAGCAGAAAAGCAGCTTGTGGTTTGGGCCTAGTTGCCAAAGTGAATGAAATCTCAGAAGATATGTTTGGTGAATTGGGCCTACTGAATTGCAACCCAGTCCGCATATCACTTAAAGGTGACGCAGTGCCATACAGCATTACCACTCCCCCTAGAATTCCGTTCCCGCTCATGCCTCAAGTGGAGAAGGAGCTTCCGCGTATGAAGAATATGGGGGTTATTGAAGAGGTTGTTGAAGCAACTGACTGGTGTGCCCCCATTGTGTCTGCTGCGAAGAAAAATGGGAAAGTACGCATCTGCATAGACATGAAAAGGCTGAATGAGGCGGTAAAGAGAGAGAGATATGTGCTGCCGACACTTGAAGACATAGCTCCAAAATTGGCTGGGATGAAGTTCTTCTCTACATTGGATGATTCTAGCGGATTCTAGCAGATACCTCTAGATCCAAAGTGCCACAAACTGATTACCTTCATCACACCGGTAGGTCGGTTTTGCTTCTGCAGACTCCCCTTCGGGATATCCTCTGCTCCTGAAATCTTTCAAAGAGAAATGAGTTCTCTCCTAAGAGACCACGTGGGCACATCAGTCATCATGGACGACACCTTGGTGTATGGGTGGGGATGGCATCAAGCCAGACCCCGAGAAAATTTGTGCTATTGAACAGATGAAAAGTCCTTCTGATGTACACAAGCTGAGACAAATTTTGGGCCTTGTAAATTATGTGGGCAGGTTCCTCCCAGATTTATCCACTATACTACACCCTATCACAGAGTTGCTAAAGAAAGATGTTGCCTGGGTCTGGGGACCTTCACAGGAAGAATCTTTTATGCAGGTCAAGTCCCTGCTGGGGTCTGCCCTAGTGTTGGGGTTCGACGACCCTTCCAAAAAGACTGTGGTTAGTGCTGATGCGAGCAGTAATGGGTTAGGGGCCGCCCTCCTGCAGTTGAATGAAAATAAACTACAGACCATCGTCTACTGTTCCCGTACACTGATGGCTGCTGAGTCAAAATATGCCCAAATTGAGAAAGAGTGGCTGGCAGCAGTTTGGGCCTGTGAGCGCTTTCAGCGTTACCTAGTTGGTTTAGAGAAATTTAGTCTGGAGACTGACCATAAACCGCAAGTCCCTCTAGTCAACTCCTATGATATTGACAAAACACCCCTAAGATGCCAGAGACTTCTAATGAGGCTGCTCAGGTTCAACGTTCAGGCAGTGCATGTGCTGAGGAAACAACCGTTTGTGGCAGATACACTATCCAGGCTCCCGCTGGCCTGGAATCGGATGTGAAGTGTATGTAGATTCAGTTCTGGCCTCCAAGTCCATCTCTTCAGGGAAGCTAGAACAAATAAAGAAAGAGACATATTTAGATACACACCTTCAAGAAGTTAAAAAGTACATAAAAGAGGCTTGGCCCGAGAGTCGGGCAGCCCGGATGTCTTTATGTTCTTACCAGTCAGAGAGGTCACAGCTCACGGAGCTGGATGGGTTGCTGCTGTTCCAGGAAAGCATTGTTATTCCTGTCATCATGAGGCAGGAGATGTTAAACAGGATTCATGATGGCCACTTAGACATTACAAAGTGCAGAGAAAGGGCAGCTACGGCAGTATGGTGGCCTGGAATCAGTTCCGACATTACAAGCCATGTGTCTAAATGTGCCTTTTGCCGGGAACGCTGGCCTACTCAGAGAAGGGAGCCCTTGATTTCTACTCCGGTGCTTGCAGGCCCGTGGCAGAAAATAGCTGCTGATTTGTGAGAACTGCAGGGAAAAAAGTTCTTAGTTGTAATTGACTACTATTCCAGGTATTTGGAAATTGCACCTTTGAATGAAATCACAAGTCAAGCCGTTATCATTCGTCTCAAGAGCTTGTTCTCCCTGTGGGGCATACCAATGGAGCTGGTGAGTGATAGCAGAATGCAGTTTGCTTCCACAGAGTTCAGTTCTTTCAGCAGAGAATATGATTTTGTACATTCCACATCAAGTCCACATTACCCACAGGCCAATGGAATGGCTGAAAGGGCAGTTCAAACAACAAAGTTCATTTTGAAGCAATCTGAGCTGTACTTGGCCCTCTTGTCCTATAGGACGACTCCTATTCAAGACACGGGGTTTAGCCCGGCACAGCTGATGCTAGGATGCCAGATTTGCACCACCTTAGCCAATCAGCTCTATTCCTCGGGACGAAGTCCTTAGGAGGGATGAAGAGGCAAAAAGGGGCTATCAATTTTTCTATGACAGGAGACATTTGGTGAGGCCCTTGCAGGAGCTGAATGCGGGGCAAAGTGTCAGAATTAAACTGGATGATGAGAAGAAATGGAAAACGCCTGCTACGGTAATTGGACGCTCTCCAGAACCAAGGTCTTATGTAGTCCTTACTGATGGAGGGACAGTTGCACGCCATAATCAAAAACATCTTCAGCCTGTACCTGAGAGTTTGAAACTGGATGCCTCAGCACCACCACCAGTGGGATCTCCTGTTTTAAAAGGGGTGCCTTCCCCTCAGCAAGATCACAGTGGGTATATGTCTTTGCCTCCAGCAGACTCTCAATCACCTTCTTCTGTATTAGAGGACAGTTCATGTAGAGTTACATCAAGGGGAAGAGTGATGAAACTTCCGGCCCGATATCGGGATTAACTTTAGTTAGAACAGTGACCGGAAGTATGGGCAGAATAATCCCATGATCACTGTGGACTAGGGTAGTCTACCCCGATGTTCAAGTCAGGATGTAATTCATGTTGTTTATATTTTCTGTAACTTGTTATTTGTTATATACTATACAAAACTGTTGTTGGATACCTTGTTATTTGTTATATTCAAATGAAAAAAATGTGTGCTTTGTCCTTTGAAAAGGGGGAAGATATGATGAGAGTGGGAAGTGATCTTACCAGATTGGGGGCGGGGCTTAGGTCCATTTGTCTGTGTCGCAGTTACTTAGTGAGATCAATGCTACCAGATGTATATTTCCATGCTCTACAATAAAATAGAGTTGTACCATCTTTGCTGTGTCCTGCATGTGTCCTGCATCTCATGACAGATAGATAGATAGATTAACAATAGATGATAGATAGATGATAGATAGATAGATAGATAGATAGATAGATAGATAGATAGATAGATGATATATAGATAGATAGATAGATAGATGATAGATAGACAGATAGATTAATAGACAGACAGACAGACAGATAGATAGATGATAGATAGATAGATAGATAGATAGATAGATAGATAGATAGATAGCACATTTAATGTCTGTTTCTTTATTACAGTGACAACTGGCAGAAAAAGGAAGAGAAGCTCAGACAAACAGTGAAAGACGTGATAAAATGTGATGTGTTAAAAAAGAATCCCTTCGAGCCTCATGTTGTGCCGCCAGCCGACTGCCTGCTCTGCTGTCTGTGTTTGGAAGCTGCATGTAAAGATCTAGAGAACTTCTACAGCGCCCTGAAGAACCTGAAGACCATGATAAAACCTGGGGGTCATTTAGTACTTATGAGTATGCTAAAGAGCACATTTTACTATGTTGGTGACAAAAAGTTTTTAAACCTGTACATGACAAAAGAGGACCTAGAAAAAGCTCTTATAGAAACTGGGTACCAAATTGAGAAGATAGAAGTGGCACCACGATTAAATCAGGAGGACAAGGACCTTGCTGATTTCCAGGGTTTTTACTATATTCATGCCCGTAAACCACATGACTCTTAAAGGGACAGTTTACTGTAAACTTTTCTCCTTTTAATGGTATTCCAATTTTCTACTTTACCTGCAGTAATATATTAAATGGATTACAAATAACTTCTTTAGCTTTTTTGTCATTTGAAATAGCTTCTTTTGTATAATGCACTGTTACTTTAAATATTTGAGAGCCACTCTTTTAGAATCTTTGAACAGTGTAACTTGCACAGATGAGAATAAACATTTCTTTTGAAAATAAAACAACTTTGAATCTGTTTTATCAAAAGTAGGTTTACTTTTCCTTTAAGGGAAATCTTTGCTGATAATGATGTATGATAGTGTGTGTGTATGCGTAATAATGTATGATAATGTGTATATGCCTGAATGAGTGTGTAAGATAGTGTGTGTGTGTGCGTAATAATGTATGATAGTGTGTATGCCTGAATGAGTGTATATGATAGTGTGTGTGCAATAATGTATGATAGTGTGTATATGCCTGAATGAGTGTGTTTGAAAGTGTGTGTGTAATAATGTATGATAGTGTGTATATGCCTGAATGAGTGTGTTTGATAGTGTGTGTGTGTGCGTAATAATGTATGATAGTGTGTATATGCCTGAATGAGTGTGTTTGATAGTGTGTGTATGTAATAATGAATTATGTGTGTATGCCTGAATGAGTGTGTTTGATAGTGTGTGTGTGTGTGTAATAAGGTATGATGTGTGTATGCCTGAATGAGTGTGTGTGTGTGTGTGTGTGTGTGTGTGTGTGTGTGTGTGTGCGTAATAATGTATGATGTGTGTAGGCCTGAATGTGTGTGTGTGTGTAATAATGTATGATGTGTGTATGCCTGAATGAGTCTGTGTGTGTATGTAATAATGTATGATGTGTGTATGCCTGAATGAGTGTGTATGATAGCATGTGTGTGTGTGTAATAATGTATGATGTGTGTATGCCTGAATGAGTGTGTATGATAGTGTATTTATGTAATAATGTATGATAGTGTATGTATGTAATAATGTATGATAGTGTGTGCCAGTGGGGGCTCCTCCATAGGAGCACTGCCGCACGTGAACCCCCAAGGGAAAAAAAAAAAAAAAGAAAGAAAATACATTTTTTGGCTGAATAAATATATATAATATATAATAATTATATTTATTTAGCCAAAAAAATTTCCAGTCTAGACTGTACAGTTTCATAAACAATAAAAAAATCTGGGGCGGGCGCACCAAGCATGACACACTAAAGCAAAGCTCTCCGTGCAGCCAGCTAATATCACCTCTAAAAGTGCCACACTGCTCACATCCTAGACAGCATCGGTCATTGGTGACTGTCGGAGCCTAATAGAGTAAGGAGCAGTCATGCAGCTCCACTACCAGAGGCCAACATAGAGAGCCACCGGAAGGTGGACCCCGGCAGACACCTGCGTCACAGAGGGATATCGTTGAATCGCTCAATACTAGAGCGAGCCGTGAGTAACAGAGGCAACAGGGCTAAAGAGTGGAGGGGAAAGTGACCTGTATAAAAAAAAAAAAAAGCAGGTTGCTGGAAAACATCTATTTAGGCATGAAACCAGGTGCCATCTTTAACTCAGCCCCAACTTCTATATCCAGCCTCACACATCAGTAGGGACTCAGGTTCACCCACAGACAGGGGGCTTAATTTAGCACTACTTAGACAGGGAGTAAGCAAGCTCCACTCGCAACAAAGACCTGGATTAAGCCCGCCAGAATACAGACTCACTGAGTCTTAAAACAGAACAGCTACAAGTGTGAGACACGAGAACTGAGAGTAATAGATTTACATTAACACCTATCAACCCTGGGATCACACAAAGTGGCACAGGGGCCCCATTCTCTCCCAATCTCACATAACGCTGCTGCTCAGAGCCTACAGGCAGATGCCCGCTATCAGTTATGAGGGGAGAAGGATATATATCTTCCAAGATTATTCAACAGAGGTAGCTAAAAAGAGGAGAGAATTCTCACCATACTGCAGGGATTTGATAGCCCAGGGAGAATCTGTGGCACTCTTATACCCCGCTAAGCTGAGACTACAGACGGCACAAGGCCCGAAAATATTCGAGACACCAAAACATCTACAGCTGTTTCTGGAACAAACTAGGAGACCTCCAGATGACAGACAAAGAGACCAGCGAGGAGAGGAAAACGCAACCTGAACCAGGAAAGTACTCTGAAAATTGTTGAGACTCACACTTTAGGCATAATAGCCTACTTTCACGACATGGAGGGTCATTAGGAACTCTGGGTGTTGTGAACCACTGTTTATATGTTCTTTTCAGACAAAAGGGGGATGGGCTGTTGGGTTTATCTAACGTTCAATTGTTGGTATTGTTTGTATTTTATTTGCCAAAGAGACTCTATCCATCAATTCAAGTTATATTGTTCTATATTATAGAGATAGCACCGCTCCTTGCATTCATTTATTGCTTTTCCTTTCAGAGATCTGGAAGGGGTGACTGAACTAACTTTAGAAATATCTGTAAGATTGTACTCTCTCCCTAGACCGGCCAGCGGTAAGTAGTAAAGGCAGACCACTTACATACTAGTCACATTACTCTTAATTAAGATAACAAGATACCCACATAATGCTTCACAACATGAAAATTGTGTCATGGAATGTTGGGGGAATTACTTCTCCCATAAAGAGAAAGGCTATACTCAAATACCTTAAAAACCAACGTGTGGATATAGCAATCTTAGAAGAAACTCACTTATCGAATGCAGAACACAAAAAATTGAAACAGGGGTGGGTGGGGGAAGTGATTTACACAACTTAGGAAGAAAAACGGGCCAGAGGTGTTGCAATACTCTTCAGGAAAAACCTAGACTATACTATAGAAAAACAAGTAACAGACAAGGAAGGTAGATATGTACTCACAAAACTGAAATTTGAGAACAAATCCTTTGTGGTTGGGGGGGTATATGGCCCACACACTAACAAGAAGGAGATTTTGGAGAAACCTAAGCAACACGATACTAAAATTCACAGACGCCCGATAATCTTGAGAAGGGAACTACAATATAGCGCCACAGTCGCCAGCAGACAGGTTTAGGGACCCCCCCTCAAACATCATCCAGACTACGATTCAACACAACACTAAAAGGGACTCCCTTATCTTAAACAAGTTTAAATACTCTTTGGCACTAACAGACATCTGGAGAGACAAACACCCAGAGGAGTGGAATTATACCTGCTCCACCCCAGCCAAACACACGCTCTCTAGAATAGACTTATTTTTAACAACTAATTCCTTAGGACCAAGTATAATAGACGCAAACATAGACATTCCCACAACGTCAGACCATGCACCTATTAGCCTCAAAATCAACTTTGCACCTTAGAGAGAGGGACCACGTAGATGGTTCTTCCCAACATACCTTTACGGGGATGTTAACTTTAAACATTTATTAACAGGAGAATGTAGGGAATATGAGACTATGAATAATGCGCATAGACATAATACTTTCTTGTTCTGGGAGGTGAGCAAGGCAGTGATGCGGGGAGTTATCACTTCATACAAAGCGGGCAGAATAAAACAAAAGAAACTGAGAACAGAACATTTAATGAGAGGGGTATTAAGTGTGAGAAACAAATATCTGCGCAACCCTAACCCTACTACAAAACAGAACTTTGTGGAGGCGAAAGCCACTAGGGACATAGCAATACACCAAGACACAGTGAGGGAAATGACAGCAATGTAGGCTAAATTTTACCATTATGAGGACAAAACCGGGAAGTTTTTAGCTAGACTTACCAGGCTCACCAGACCAAATAAGTGTATAAATGCCATCAAAGTAGGAGACACTATACACACAACCACAGGAGACATACAAACAGCTTTCAAAAACTACTACCAAACACTATACAAGGGAGATGAGATAGATAAATCCCAACAAGACCTGTTCTAGAAATCCATATGTAACCCACAGATCTCAGAGGAGCACTTCAGTCTCCTAAACACACAAATCACAGAGACTGAGATGCTAAGGACGATAAACACACTCTCACTGGACAAGACTCCGGGGAATACTATAAGTTACGGGGGGGGGGGGGACTGACACCAGTACTCACTACACTTTACAACAAAATCATGACCGGGGAGGTGAACCTGAATGACTGTTTCACAGAAGCCAACTTTAGTGTAATACCCAAAGCAAACAGAGACCCGCTCCTTCTTCAATCATATCGCCCCATATCCCTAATGAACCAAGATTACAAATTATTGACAAAGATACTAGCAGACAGACTAGCAATAGCCCTACCCACTCTGATACATAAAGATCAAACAGGGTTTGTCAAGGGGAGGTCTCAGTTTTAAACATTCGAAAGCTTCAATTCATACTAACCCATTTCTGGGACAAAACAAGAGAGAAAGGGAGGGAGACTCCTGAGGCATGTGCCTTGCTAGTAGATGCGGAAAAGGCATTCAATATGGTCCTTTGGGACCATCTCTTTTACACTGTCGACAAATTTGGTATCAAAGGCCTCTTTGCACACACGATCAGGACACTATACGCTAACCCTAGAGCATCCATATTAATTAACGGACCCCATCATCCCCCTTTCAGCTGGGTAGAGGAACTAGACAGGGATGCCCGTTATCTCCCCTACTCTTTGACCTGTCCATCGAGCCCTTGGCCATCAAAATAAGAACAGAAACAGAGGGGTTGTGGGTGAGGGGGACTCAGTGTCACCTGTCCCTTTTTGCAGACGACATGATACTTTACGTACAGAACCCAAAGGAAAACATCCCCCGCATTATGCAAATCATACACCAATTTGGCCTAGTTTCCAGATATAAAGTAAACACGGAGAAATCCGAGCTGATCCGGCTACAAACACAAACGATGCATACAACTTTACCATTCAACTTTAAACACATTACCCACTCCTTTACATACTTGGGAATCAAACTTTCCACAGATCCAAGAGAGTGGTATCACCTCAATTACCGCCCCATAATCAAAGATATAGAGGACATGCTACTTAGATGGGGAAAATTATAGATTACGATGTCAGGAAGGATAGCCCTGATTAAAATGATTGTGTTCCCAAAGCTTTTATATCTGTTTCAAATGATACCAGAGAACATACATAAAACAGACCTTAGAGCAATCAACAAAACATGTCTCTCCTTTGTGTGGGCTAGGAAAAAACACAGAATAAAAGCTTCAAGGATGATGGCAGAAGTTAGCTCAGGGGGTCTAGCGATCCCAAATTTTGAGGCATACTGTGGGGCAGCCCAAATCAAATACATACTAGAATGGTTAATGGAGAAACAATATTTCACACTACCAGCACTCGAAGAGCAGTTGGTATCTCCATGGTCGCTTCAGGCGATTCCCATATGTCCCCTACACATATTAACAAACTCCTCAAAGACTATCCATTGCTACTTCAACCCCTACGTGCTTGGTGGAAATTGTGTAAGAAAGTTCAGTTTGACCATACTTACACGAGATACCTCTCACTAAATGGGAACCCAGAATTCCTTGCGGGAATAGACTCTAGAGTGTTCACCACATGGAAAGCCAGGGGATTATCCTCAGTGTCCCAGATCGTTAATAGTCAAGACATAAAAGTTAAATCTTTCAGAGACTTACAAACTCAGTTTAATTTAACACACATCACTTTGCATACTTACAGGCAAGACACTATGTTAATGACTTACTCCAACATGACGAACTTGTAAACCAGAACCTAGGGATAAACAGACTACTCCACAGAGCAGTGCAGGGAGAGACGTCCATATCTCCCACTGATAAATTATATATGAAACAGACTAATGAATTAACAACAAAACATATTAGTGATAACTGGACATCCATCCTAAATACGGAAATCACGACAGACAGGGTACAGCGAAGTATAATGAGGTCAAGGAAGGCAACCCTATCGGCGACTGACCATGAATCACACATCAGATTATTACAGAATGCATATATACCACCTAAAATCTATAAAAAATGGAGACCAGACGCAGAGGGCTTTTGCCAGAAGTGCAGAGCACCAGATGCTGATTTGTTACACATGCTATGGAGCTGTCCTAAAATAGCCAGATTCTGGGGAATGGTAGCTCATTGGATAAGAACCGCTTTTCATACAAACTTGGAAATTTCCCCTGAACTGATAGTATTGGAGGCTGACCCCAGCATCAGCCTCCAATAATGCTGGAATATGGATCAGTAATATCATTCTTCAAGCCAGGAAACTTATTTTCAAGGGATGGCTTGGTTCTGTGGCCCCCATGATCCCACAGCTTAAAGCAAGTATACAAACACAGGTAATAGCTGAAGCATTAGATGTCTTGGGAGACACTCAGAAGAGAACTAGGTCTTTCATGAGGAAATGGGAGCCCTACATACAAGTTATGGATGTCCCCACACAGAAACAATTATTATTCCCCCTTAGAAACACTGAGTTTTTACTAGGAGAAAGACTTAAGGGTAAATGGAATTTCCTATACACGGAGAGGGATAGGAGACACACGGATCCTAATTGATCCTACACATCAAAGTCTGTCTTGCTGCGGTTGGTCGTGAGGGGGAGAGGAGGTAAAATTGATAGAGATAGAATAATTTTAATAACTTTATGGGATAGCCCAATCCCTGTTAACATTCTTATATAACTCTATATGTATTGTAGATAATGGGAATAACACTAAGAAAGCCACGGATGGTGTTTGTTATAGAGAAACAGTAATTGCAATGTTCATAGTAATATTAATATTCTTAGTATTATATACTGTACCTCAGAGATCTGTAGAGAAAAGAAGGTGAAGGCGGGAGAGGGTAGGGAGGGTATTCAGAAGAGAGAGAAAACTGGAAAAGAAGGTATTACCAAGATGGACTTAATCTTGAAATGGACTCATTTTATATACCCAAAGTGGATTGTTTGTAAAACGAATTGCATGTTTATCTATAGTAACCTTTGACTGGAAAATAAAGTTTGAAAAAAAAAAAAAATAACAATAAAAAAATCCATTGTATATACCTCTATACCTCTCTACCGCATGTGCGGTAGAGAGGTATAGCCTGCCAAAACCCTTTGCATCTTTTTTCTATGTGCCTGCTGCGCCGTCCATAAAAGAGACTATACCTTTCCTAATCGCACAATTTTCAGTGTGCGAGTTGGGCCATTTCTATGGGCGGGCAGCAGGGGGAGCACTTTTATTTAAAGTTTCCTTCTTTTTTCCTCCTCCTCTCTCCCTCCTGTGTCTGTCACCGCACTGCTTCCTCCTCACTTCCTCTCTGATCGGACTTGACATATACTGGGGTACATCCCTGCATACTTTAAGGTAATCCCAGAGGCTGAAACCTACTTTGGAGCACCTGTCTGTGGACTGACCATTTGCGGCGCCAGATCCCGCCATTACAAGACACAGATCTGCTGGCCGGCCCATTTTACAGCTGAACGGTCCCTGAAAGAGACCTGCACAACTTGCGACCATGGATCCGGCTGATAACAGGCTTTGGTGCTGCTGCATTGAAGCGTAAAGGTACAGCCATGGGATCCAGTGTGGCCCACACCTATTCCAAACTTTTTATGAGTAACATTGAGAATTTAAAAAAGAAAAATATATATCAGTGCACTATGTAACAAAAACACTTCAAAACAAAACCGGAAAGACAATTTGAAAGCTTTCTGCACTGCTAAATGGCTACACTGAAGGAAGTAGTAGCAATCTATATAGAAAAGCTTATTATATAAAAGCAAAAAAAGGGGGTTAAATAAACTAGCGCTTAAGAGTTAATATCCCTTGCCCTATTCTCCTACTATCTACTTCCCAGATAGAAAGGTGTATAAAGTGAAAAAGTTATGGAGATTAGGCGCTTAATCTGCAAAAGGGATAAAGGTGTGTATGGAGGTCGTTAGCTAAATATGTAGAAAAAACTGGACCTTGGACAGAATAAGTGAAAAATTCTTCTACAATTTATTTTCAAAATAAAAACATGATAATACCAAGATAAAATAAATCACAATCCCTAAGTGTTGCAACACTATATCGATCAATTCATAAAATTTCTAAAATTCAGATATACATTTGTTTCATACACAAATAAAAGGATTTATCTGCTCTTTTGTATCCTTTGTTCAAAGATTTTAGATAGAATATATTCTTTTATTTCAACACAATTAATAATATTTGTCTCTATTTGATATTTTATATCTATATTTCATCAGCTTTAAAATTACAAATATGTAGCAAAAACTAACAATTAGTTAAAACAATTTAAATGCAAGATTATAAATGGTGTCCCCACAATGGCTGTTTACTTATATTGGTTATAATTTTGTGTATCTAAAAAGTTCATCAAAGCATTTGTAAGTAATTGGAGATAAATTACTGAGGGCTGTGTTCTTTATCCTTATATTTATGTTGTGATATATTAAGGTTTCACAGTTACCTCTTTGTATCCTCAGTGAGCTTAATTAGTAGAAAAGGAATGTTCCAAACAGTGTTTAGGGGTGATTTTCTTACCCTCTCTTGTGAGCTGTTACTACTCACGGCTTCCCAGCGGTTCCTATGTGTCCTCAGTTTGACTCTCAGACAAGGGGTTCCGGTAGGTAATTTTCTTTGTGTTACCTTGTCACTGGTCTTTGTAGAAGTGCTCTGATTACAGCACCAAACTGTAGACAATCCTTTTGTTTCTGTAACTTGCGCAAGTTAGCTTTTGTGTTTGTAGTTCCTCAATCTCCTGCACTTAAGTACTTCTGTACGCAGGAAAAAAACAGGCTTTTTCTTTCTTGGTGTTCACACAGATATCAACATGTTTCGCCAGCAACCCTGGCTTTATCAAGATAAAGTGTGATCACACCTTACACCTTTATATAGCACTGACTTGATTTCCATTGGTCCATTCACTGTTTCTGTTTCTCTTTTCCACTGGGTCCTAGAGTCCTTTTGTTCAAATATCCTATTTTGTTTTCTAACTTTTTATTTAGGTCATATCAGAGTGGTTAACCGATTTCTTTTTTCATTATTCCTAACAGCCTTTCTCCATTACTTCACATATGCCAAGGGGTTCAACCATTTATATTTTAACAGTTTATTTAATTTTCACATTCATTTTCTATTACACCAATTAACATTTTAAACTTTTGACAAATCTTTAGAATAAATTAGTTTAGAAATCCATTTATTTTAAAATAATAATCCCAATTAATTTTTTATATAAATATATTATTTTTCCAAGTGTCTTAGGTGAAGAATTTTCAAGTGGCTCCATGATATAGGTACTATTACAAAAGTGAAAGGGGAGAAAAACAAATAATGTGGTGATATGTTTGTGCAAGAGAAAAAATTATCCCTTTATTTTAGTGGCTCCATTATATAGATACTATTACAAAGGGGAGAGGGGGGGGAAACAAATAAGGTGGTGATATGTTTGTGTAAAGGAATTAATTATCCCTTTTTTTTTTGAAAAAATCTCTAGGATAATACATTTTTTAGTGACTAAAACTAGTTATACAAATTTATTAAAGATAGTGATTACTGTGTGCCTAGAAAAGGAGATATATCCATTTCTGAATTCAAACCGTGGGGGTGAATCGTGTTGAAGTTGTATATGAATTCTGCTTCTTTTTTTAGAATAGATGCTTCTAAATCTCCCCCTCTCCAATTGGGTTTCACTTTATATAATCCCCAATACTTCATATCTGAGACTCTATTTTTGTGTATTTCCCTAAAATGTTTATAAAGATAAGTGTCCAGGTTCCCTTTTTTGATGTTACAGATATGCTCCCTTATCCTGTCCCTTAGCATTCGCGTCGTTTCTCCTATGTAAAAAAGTTCACAAGAGCATTGCAGCATATAGATTACTCCTTTATTAGTGCACCTTATTGTGTTTTCTATTTTAAACTCCTTAGTGTTATTAGGAGTCCTAACAGTTTTCTTTTTAATGCCATACTGGCATGCTCTGCATACATGGCAGGGAAAAAAACCTTTCACATCCCCTCCTTTTAGATCTTTCTCAAAAGATTTCTTATTTTTATTCTGTTTTTTGTACTCACTCGGTGCAAGAATCATTTTTAAATTTTGTGCTCTCCTATAAATTACCCTTGGGTATGGTGGTATTTTGTCTCCTAGAATTGGGTCATTTTTTAGGAGATGCCAGTGTTTTCTTAAAATTTTTTTCACTAGTAAATGGTCTTCGCTGAAGTCATTTATAAAAGGGACATTGAACTCATCTGACATATAATTATTAGATTTATGTTTATACTCTAATAGTTCTTTTCTCTCTGTGTTTCTTGCTCTCTCTGTTGCTCTATTTATTGTTTCTTTCTTATAACCTCTTTCCTTAAATTTTTCTTCCAAGATGTTAATCTGGAATTCAAAGTCATCAATCCTTGAGCAATTTTTCCGGACCCTTAAACTTTGGCTTATTGGTATACTTTCCTTCCATTTAGGGAGGTGACAGCTGGAGGCATGTATAAAATTGTTCGAATCGACTTTTTTGAAGTGTGTTTTAGTTTCAATGTTGTCTGATACTATCATTATATCCAGATCTAAGAATGTGATCTGTTCTTTATTAAATTCATATGTAAACGAGATACCTCTGTCATTACTATTCATGGCCTCAAAGAACTCCAGGAGATCTGTCTCTTCCCATTTCCAAATTATAAAAATATCATCTATGAACCTCTTAAAGAGCACAAGGTTCGCACCGAGCTCCAGACTTCCCAGGAACCTTTGTTCCCAATCTCCCATAAAAAGATTGGCATAGCTCGGTGCGAACCTTGTGCCCATGGCGGTTCCCTCAATTTGAACATAATATGTGTTATTGAATGAGAAGTAGTTGTGTTCTAATATAAATCTTATGCTCTGCAATAAGAAATCTTTCTGTTCTTTTGGTAACTCATCATCTTTATTCAAAAAGGACTCCACTGCCTCTATTCCAAAATCATGTCTAATGGATGTATATAAAGAAGTCACATCGCAGGAGGCTAATATCATAGAGTCTTCCCATTTTATATTCTCCAATAATCTTAGGAGGCTGGTAGAGTCTTTTAAATATGTACTGAGATTTACCACATATTTCTGTAAAAAGGTATCAATATATCTTGATAAATTTGCTGTCATTGAACCTATACCGGAGATTATAGGTCTCCCTGGAGGGTCTATGAGGCTCTTGTGTATCTTGGGTAAGTGGTAGAAGACCGGCACTCTAGGGAACTTATTCAGAATATAATTATATTCACCTTCTTTTAAAATGCCGGTCTCTCTTCCACTACCCAAAATAGACATCAGCTTTTTATTGAATTTCTCAGTGGGATTCAGTTCCAATTTTCTGTATGTTTTCCTATCACCCAGAAGCCTTTCAGCTTCTTTACAATATTTCAATTTGTCCATCACCACCAAGCCACCCCCCTTATCCGCCGGCTTGATGGTGATGGAGTTATCCTCCTTTAAATTCTTGAGGACCTCCCTATCTTTTCTACTCAAATTGGAGTTTACTTTCAAGCTATGATTGTCCTTTCTTAAGTCTGCTAATACTAGCTTTTCAAAAGTCTCTATATTACTCCCTTTCTCATTGGAGGGGTAAAACTTTGATTTTGGCTTCAAATTGGTATGTACAAACCCATCAGTCACTACTCTTGTGTAATTCTCTAGAGGTTGTTTCAAATAGTATCTTTTAAGTGTTAAATTTCTTATAAATTTCCTTACATTTATATGGGTTTCAAATTTATTCAAGGTTTTACTTGGAGCAAAGGTTAAACCTAAGCCTAAAATTTTTGTTTCTTCATCTGAAAGGGATCTATCGCTTAAATTGAAAATACTACTTTTTTTAGGGAGGTCAACAACCTCCTTTCCTATCTCTGTCTCTTTACCCCTATCTCGTCTTCCCTTTCCTCCTCTACTTCCTCTATATTTCTTTTTTTTGTGATGGCTTTTTGAGGTTTTCCTGTTTCTGTTACCTCTTTTATTTTTACTGTCTTGCCCTCCTTTTGAGGGCTTTTCCCTAAAAAATGTTCCTCCTCAATTGTAAGTTCAAAACTATCTAGTCTTCTTTTCTCTAGTGGTTCAAATCTATTATATGTGACTGGTTTCCATCCTTCATCCCTCCCTTTCCTTTCATGATTTCTATGTGTGGAAGTTTTCCAATTCTCCTCCAGTCTATTTCTGTTTTGTCTATGTGGTGTGTACTCTTCCTCCCTACCATGTCTGTAGTTTGCTGTATCCCATCCATCATAGAAATTACGATTATCATAGTGTCCATCATATGTATTAAAAACCTTATTTCTATAAGATCCGTTATATTCATTAGGTCTATATGACTGTCTGTTCCTATAAGGTCTAAAATCCCTGTTGTAATAATGAGGGTAATTATTCCTTCTGTATGTTGAATTATAATGTGAATAGTCTCTTCTTTCATTAAATCTTTTATCTCTCATATTCCTTTGATCCTCATAAATGCCCCCTCCTTGGTATTCAGCTCCCTTGTCCTTATGATATTTAACTCCCCCATTAAGGGTTTGTTTATCATTCCTATCCCCTATATCATAGTTTTCTGTTGTTATTTCCATATCCTGATTCTCCTGTATTTCTTTTTGTTTTTCTTTTTCATCTCTCTCTATTTTCTTCCATCTGTTATTAATAATCTCATTTTTTAACGTGTCTAATCTCTCCATGATCAACTTCTGTCTATTTTTTAGTAGGTGCTGTTCCTGACTATTATCCAATCTATTTTTTATAGATAAAATTTCCTCATTAATATTGCATAATGTCTCATTTCTAGATTTTTTTATAATCTCTATCAGCCCTTTAGAGGCATTAAATAGTACTCTTTCCCATTCTTCTTGATGTACATCACTTAATTGGAAGGTGCAGGATTTTTTAAATTTTAATCCTCTAGGTATAAGCTCTTTATCCAAATATCTATCTAAGAATATGAGTTCCATTTTTTGTCTCAACTCTTTATTCATATTTTTCTCAAGTTCATTTATAAGTTTATTGGCATCAATCCTTTCATGTTCCCCTGATGTACTAGGTTTATCTTTTAAATCTAATTCGGATAAAAGTTTATCTCTATAGGAAAATATTTCCATCACCCTCTAGCTGCTTATTTATTTATTGGAAGTGATAGATATGTAGCAAAAAAAGGGGGTTAAATAAACTAGCGCTTAAGAGTTAATATCCCTTGCCCTATTCTCCTACTATCTACTTCCCAGATAGAAAGGTGTATAAAGTGAAAAAGTTATGGAGATTAGGCGCTTAATCTGCAAAAGGGATAAAGGTGTGTATGGAGGTCGTTAGCTAAATATGTAGAAAAAACTGGACCTTGGACAGAATAAGTGAAAAATTCTTCTACAATTTATTTTCAAAATAAAAACATGATAATACCAAGATAAAATAAATCACAATCCCTAAGTGTTGCAACACTATATCGATCAATTCATAAAATTTCTAAAATTCAGATATACATTTGTTTCATACACAAATAAAAGGATTTATCTGCTCTTTTGTATCCTTTGTTCAAAGATTTTAGATAGAATATATTCTTTTATTTCAACACAATTAATAATATTTGTCTCTATTTGATATTTTATATCTATATTTCATCAGCTTTAAAATTACAAATATGTAGCAAAAACTAACAATTAGTTAAAACAATTTAAATGCAAGATTATAAATGGTGTCCCCACAATGGCTGTTTACTTATATTGGTTATAATTTTGTGTATCTAAAAAGTTCATCAAAGCATTTGTAAGTAATTGGAGATAAATTACTGAGGGCTGTGTTCTTTATCCTTATATTTATGTTGTGATATATTAAGGTTTCACAGTTACCTCTTTGTATCCTCAGTGAGCTTAATTAGTAGAAAAGGAATGTTCCAAACAGTGTTTAGGGGTGATTTTCTTACCCTCTCTTGTGAGCTGTTACTACTCACGGCTTCCCAGCGGTTCCTATGTGTCCTCAGTTTGACTCTCAGACAAGGGGTTCCGGTAGGTAATTTTCTTTGTGTTACCTTGTCACTGGTCTTTGTAGAAGTGCTCTGATTACAGCACCAAACTGTAGACAATCCTTTTGTTTCTGTAACTTGCGCAAGTTAGCTTTTGTGTTTGTAGTTCCTCAATCTCCTGCACTTAAGTACTTCTGTACGCAGGAAAAAAACAGGCTTTTTCTTTCTTGGTGTTCACACAGATATCAACATGTTTCGCCAGCAACCCTGGCTTTATCAAGATAAAGTGTGATCACACCTTACACCTTTATATAGCACTGACTTGATTTCCATTGGTCCATTCACTGTTTCTGTTTCTCTTTTCCACTGGGTCCTAGAGTCCTTTTGTTCAAATATCCTATTTTGTTTTCTAACTTTTTATTTAGGTCATATCAGAGTGGTTAACCGATTTCTTTTTTCATTATTCCTAACAGCCTTTCTCCATTACTTCACATATGCCAAGGGGTTCAACCATTTATATTTTAACAGTTTATTTAATTTTCACATTCATTTTCTATTACACCAATTAACATTTTAAACTTTTGACAAATCTTTAGAATAAATTAGTTTAGAAATCCATTTATTTTAAAATAATAATCCCAATTAATTTTTTATATAAATATATTATTTTTCCAAGTGTCTTAGGTGAAGAATTTTCAAGTGGCTCCATGATATAGGTACTATTACAAAAGTGAAAGGGGAGAAAAACAAATAATGTGGTGATATGTTTGTGCAAGAGAAAAAATTATCCCTTTATTTTAGTGGCTCCATTATATAGATACTATTACAAAGGGGAGAGGGGGGGGAAACAAATAAGGTGGTGATATGTTTGTGTAAAGGAATTAATTATCCCTTTTTTTTTTTAAAAAATCTCTAGGATAATACATTTTTTAGTGACTAAAACTAGTTATACAAATTTATTAAAGATAGTGATTACTGTGTGCCTAGAAAAGGAGATATATCCATTTCTGAATTCAAACCGTGGGGGTGAATCGTGTTGAAGTTGTATATGAATTCTGCTTCTTTTTTTAGAATAGATGCTTCTAAATCTCCCCCTCTCCAATTGGGTTTCACTTTATATAATCCCCAATACTTCATATCTGAGACTCTATTTTTGTGTATTTCCCTAAAATGTTTATAAAGATAAGTGTCCAGGTTCCCTTTTTTGATGTTACAGATATGCTCCCTTATCCTGTCCCTTAGCATTCGCGTCGTTTCTCCTATGTAAAAAAGTTCACAAGAGCATTGCAGCATATAGATTACTCCTTTATTAGTGCACCTTATTGTGTTTTCTATTTTAAACTCCTTAGTGTTATTAGGAGTCCTAACAGTTTTCTTTTTAATGCCATACTGGCATGCTCTGCATACATGGCAGGGAAAAAAACCTTTCACATCCCCTCCTTTTAGATCTTTCTCAAAAGATTTCTTATTTTTATTCTGTTTTTTGTACTCACTCGGTGCAAGAATCATTTTTAAATTTTGTGCTCTCCTATAAATTACCCTTGGGTATGGTGGTATTTTGTCTCCTAGAATTGGGTCATTTTTTAGGAGATGCCAGTGTTTTCTTAAAATTTTTTTCACTAGTAAATGGTCTTCGCTGAAGTCATTTATAAAAGGGACATTGAACTCATCTGACATATAATTATTAGATTTATGTTTATACTCTAATAGTTCTTTTCTCTCTGTGTTTCTTGCTCTCTCTGTTGCTCTATTTATTGTTTCTTTCTTATAACCTCTTTCCTTAAATTTTTCTTCCAAGATGTTAATCTGGAATTCAAAGTCATCAATCCTTGAGCAATTTTTCCGGACCCTTAAACTTTGGCTTATTGGTATACTTTCCTTCCATTTAGGGAGGTGACAGCTGGAGGCATGTATAAAATTGTTCGAATCGACTTTTTTGAAGTGTGTTTTAGTTTCAATGTTGTCTGATACTATCATTATATCCAGATCTAAGAATGTGATCTGTTCTTTATTAAATTCATATGTAAACGAGATACCTCTGTCATTACTATTCATGGCCTCAAAGAACTCCAGGAGATCTGTCTCTTCCCCTTTCCAAATTATAAAAATATCATCTATGAACCTCTTAAAGAGCACAAGGTTCGCACCGAGCTCCAGACTTCCCAGGAACCTTTGTTCCCAATCTCCCATAAAAAGATTGGCATAGCTCGGTGCGAACCTTGTGCCCATGGCGGTTCCCTCAATTTGAACATAATATGTGTTATTGAATGAGAAGTAGTTGTGTTCTAATATAAATCTTATGCTCTGCAATAAGAAATCTTTCTGTTCTTTTGGTAACTCATCATCTTTATTCAAAAAGGACTCCACTGCCTCTATTCCAAAATCATGTCTAATGGATGTATATAAAGAAGTCACATCGCAGGAGGCTAATATCATAGAGTCTTCCCATTTTATATTCTCCAATAATCTTAGGAGGCTGGTAGAGTCTTTTAAATATGTACTGAGATTTACCACATATTTCTGTAAAAAGGTATCAATATATCTTGATAAATTTGCTGTCATTGAACCTATACCGGAGATTATAGGTCTCCCTGGAGGGTCTATGAGGCTCTTGTGTATCTTGGGTAAGTGGTAGAAGACCGGCACTCTAGGGAACTTATTCAGAATATAATTATATTCACCTTCTTTTAAAATGCCGGTCTCTCTTCCACTACCCAAAATAGACATCAGCTTTTTATTGAATTTCTCAGTGGGATTCAGTTCCAATTTTCTGTATGTTTTCCTATCACCCAGAAGCCTTTCAGCTTCTTTACAATATTTCAATTTGTCCATCACCACCAAGCCACCCCCCTTATCCGCCGGCTTGATGGTGATGGAGTTATCCTCCTTTAAATTCTTGAGGACCTCCCTATCTTTTCTACTCAAATTGGAGTTTACTTTCAAGCTATGATTGTCCTTTCTTAAGTCTGCTAATACTAGCTTTTCAAAAGTCTCTATATTACTCCCTTTCTCATTGGAGGGGTAAAACTTTGATTTTGGCTTCAAATTGGTATGTACAAACCCATCAGTCACTACTCTTGTGTAATTCTCTAGAGGTTGTTTCAAATAGTATCTTTTAAGTGTTAAATTTCTTATAAATTTCCTTACATTTATATGGGTTTCAAATTTATTCAAGGTTTTACTTGGAGCAAAGGTTAAACCTAAGCCTAAAATTTTTGTTTCTTCATCTGAAAGGGATCTATCGCTTAAATTGAAAATACTACTTTTTTTAGGGAGGTCAACAACCTCCTTTCCTATCTCTGTCTCTTTACCCCTATCTCGTCTTCCCTTTCCTCCTCTACTTCCTCTATATTTCTTTTTTTTGTGATGGCTTTTTGAGGTTTTCCTGTTTCTGTTACCTCTTTTATTTTTACTGTCTTGCCCTCCTTTTGAGGGCTTTTCCCTAAAAAATGTTCCTCCTCAATTGTAAGTTCAAAACTATCTAGTCTTCTTTTCTCTAGTGGTTCAAATCTATTATATGTGACTGGTTTCCATCCTTCATCCCTCCCTTTCCTTTCATGATTTCTATGTGTGGAAGTTTTCCAATTCTCCTCCAGTCTATTTCTGTTTTGTCTATGTGGTGTGTACTCTTCCTCCCTACCATGTCTGTAGTTTGCTGTATCCCATCCATCATAGAAATTACGATTATCATAGTGTCCATCATATGTATTAAAAACCTTATTTCTATAAGATCCGTTATATTCATTAGGTCTATATGACTGTCTGTTCCTATAAGGTCTAAAATCCCTGTTGTAATAATGAGGGTAATTATTCCTTCTGTATGTTGAATTATAATGTGAATAGTCTCTTCTTTCATTAAATCTTTTATCTCTCATATTCCTTTGATCCTCATAAATGCCCCCTCCTTGGTATTCAGCTCCCTTGTCCTTATGATATTTAACTCCCCCATTAAGGGTTTGTTTATCATTCCTATCCCCTATATCATAGTTTTCTGTTGTTATTTCCATATCCTGATTCTCCTGTATTTCTTTTTGTTTTTCTTTTTCATCTCTCTCTATTTTCTTCCATCTGTTATTAATAATCTCATTTTTTAACGTGTCTAATCTCTCCATGATCAACTTCTGTCTATTTTTTAGTAGGTGCTGTTCCTGACTATTATCCAATCTATTTTTTATAGATAAAATTTCCTCATTAATATTGCATAATGTCTCATTTCTAGATTTTTTTATAATCTCTATCAGCCCTTTAGAGGCATTAAATAGTACTCTTTCCCATTCTTCTTGATGTACATCACTTAATTGGAAGGTGCAGGATTTTTTAAATTTTAATCCTCTAGGTATAAGCTCTTTATCCAAATATCTATCTAAGAATATGAGTTCCATTTTTTGTCTCAACTCTTTATTCATATTTTTCTCAAGTTCATTTATAAGTTTATTGGCATCAATCCTTTCATGTTCCCCTGATGTACTAGGTTTATCTTTTAAATCTAATTCGGATAAAAGTTTATCTCTATAGGAAAATATTTCCATCACCCTCTAGCTGCTTATTTATTTATTGGAAGTGATAGATATGTAGCAAAAAAAGGGGGTTAAATAAACTAGCGCTTAAGAGTTAATATCCCTTGCCCTATTCTCCTACTATCTACTTCCCAGATAGAAAGGTGTATAAAGTGAAAAAGTTATGGAGATTAGGCGCTTAATCTGCAAAAGGGATAAAGGTGTGTATGGAGGTCGTTAGCTAAATATGTAGAAAAAACTGGACCTTGGACAGAATAAGTGAAAAATTCTTCTACAATTTATTTTCAAAATAAAAACATGATAATACCAAGATAAAATAAATCACAATCCCTAAGTGTTGCAACACTATATCGATCAATTCATAAAATTTCTAAAATTCAGATATACATTTGTTTCATACACAAATAAAAGGATTTATCTGCTCTTTTGTATCCTTTGTTCAAAGATTTTAGATAGAATATATTCTTTTATTTCAACACAATTAATAATATTTGTCTCTATTTGATATTTTATATCTATATTTCATCAGCTTTAAAATTACAAATATGTAGCAAAAACTAACAATTAGTTAAAACAATTTAAATGCAAGATTATAAATGGTGTCCCCACAATGGCTGTTTACTTATATTGGTTATAATTTTGTGTATCTAAAAAGTTCATCAAAGCATTTGTAAGTAATTGGAGATAAATTACTGAGGGCTGTGTTCTTTATCCTTATATTTATGTTGTGATATATTAAGGTTTCACAGTTACCTCTTTGTATCCTCAGTGAGCTTAATTAGTAGAAAAGGAATGTTCCAAACAGTGTTTAGGGGTGATTTTCTTACCCTCTCTTGTGAGCTGTTACTACTCACGGCTTCCCAGCGGTTCCTATGTGTCCTCAGTTTGACTCTCAGACAAGGGGTTCCGGTAGGTAATTTTCTTTGTGTTACCTTGTCACTGGTCTTTGTAGAAGTGCTCTGATTACAGCACCAAACTGTAGACAATCCTTTTGTTTCTGTAACTTGCGCAAGTTAGCTTTTGTGTTTGTAGTTCCTCAATCTCCTGCACTTAAGTACTTCTGTACGCAGGAAAAAAACAGGCTTTTTCTTTCTTGGTGTTCACACAGATATCAACATGTTTCGCCAGCAACCCTGGCTTTATCAAGATAAAGTGTGATCACACCTTACACCTTTATATAGCACTGACTTGATTTCCATTGGTCCATTCACTGTTTCTGTTTCTCTTTTCCACTGGGTCCTAGAGTCCTTTTGTTCAAATATCCTATTTTGTTTTCTAACTTTTTATTTAGGTCATATCAGAGTGGTTAACCGATTTCTTTTTTCATTATTCCTAACAGCCTTTCTCCATTACTTCACATATGCCAAGGGGTTCAACCATTTATATTTTAACAGTTTATTTAATTTTCACATTCATTTTCTATTACACCAATTAACATTTTAAACTTTTGACAAATCTTTAGAATAAATTAGTTTAGAAATCCATTTATTTTAAAATAATAATCCCAATTAATTTTTTATATAAATATATTATTTTTCCAAGTGTCTTAGGTGAAGAATTTTCAAGTGGCTCCATGATATAGGTACTATTACAAAAGTGAAAGGGGAGAAAAACAAATAATGTGGTGATATGTTTGTGCAAGAGAAAAAATTATCCCTTTATTTTAGTGGCTCCATTATATAGATACTATTACAAAGGGGAGAGGGGGGGGGAAACAAATAAGGTGGTGATATGTTTGTGTAAAGGAATTAATTATCCCTTTTTTTTTTGAAAAAATCTCTAGGATAATACATTTTTTAGTGACTAAAACTAGTTATACAAATTTATTAAAGATAGTGATTACTGTGTGCCTAGAAAAGGAGATATATCCATTTCTGAATTCAAACCGTGGGGGTGAATCGTGTTGAAGTTGTATATGAATTCTGCTTCTTTTTTTAGAATAGATGCTTCTAAATCTCCCCCTCTCCAATTGGGTTTCACTTTATATAATCCCCAATACTTCATATCTGAGACTCTATTTTTGTGTATTTCCCTAAAATGTTTATAAAGATAAGTGTCCAGGTTCCCTTTTTTGATGTTACAGATATGCTCCCTTATCCTGTCCCTTAGCATTCGCGTCGTTTCTCCTATGTAAAAAAGTTCACAAGAGCATTGCAGCATATAGATTACTCCTTTATTAGTGCACCTTATTGTGTTTTCTATTTTAAACTCCTTAGTGTTATTAGGAGTCCTAACAGTTTTCTTTTTAATGCCATACTGGCATGCTCTGCATACATGGCAGGGAAAAAAACCTTTCACATCCCCTCCTTTTAGATCTTTCTCAAAAGATTTCTTATTTTTATTCTGTTTTTTGTACTCACTCGGTGCAAGAATCATTTTTAAATTTTGTGCTCTCCTAAAAAATGACCCATGGGTATGGTGGTATTTTGTCTCCTAGAATTGGGTCATTTTTTAGGAGATGCCAGTGTTTTCTTAAAATTTTTTTCACTAGTAAATGGTCTTCGCTGAAGTCATTTATAAAAGGGACATTGAACTCATCTGACATATAATTATTAGATTTATGTTTATACTCTAATAGTTCTTTTCTCTCTGTGTTTCTTGCTCTCTCTGTTGCTCTATTTATTGTTTCTTTCTTATAACCTCTTTCCTTAAATTTTTCTTCCAAGATGTTAATCTGGAATTCAAAGTCATCAATCCTTGAGCAATTTTTCCGGACCCTTAAACTTTGGCTTATTGGTATACTTTCCTTCCATTTAGGGAGGTGACAGCTGGAGGCATGTATAAAATTGTTCGAATCGACTTTTTTGAAGTGTGTTTTAGTTTCAATGTTGTCTGATACTATCATTATATCCAGATCTAAGAATGTGATCTGTTCTTTATTAAATTCATATGTAAACGAGATACCTCTGTCATTACTATTCATGGCCTCAAAGAACTCCAGGAGATCTGTCTCTTCCCCCTTTCCAAATTATAAAAATATCATCTATGAACCTCTTAAAGAGCACAAGGTTCGCACCGAGCTCCAGACTTCCCAGGAACCTTTGTTCCCAATCTCCCATAAAAAGATTGGCATAGCTCGGTGCGAACCTTGTGCCCATGGCGGTTCCCTCAATTTGAACATAATATGTGTTATTGAATGAGAAGTAGTTGTGTTCTAATATAAATCTTATGCTCTGCAATAAGAAATCTTTCTGTTCTTTTGGTAACTCATCATCTTTATTCAAAAAGGACTCCACTGCCTCTATTCCAAAATCATGTCTAATGGATGTATATAAAGAAGTCACATCGCAGGAGGCTAATATCATAGAGTCTTCCCATTTTATATTCTCCAATAATCTTAGGAGGCTGGTAGAGTCTTTTAAATATGTACTGAGATTTACCACATATTTCTGTAAAAAGGTATCAATATATCTTGATAAATTTGCTGTCATTGAACCTATACCGGAGATTATAGGTCTCCCTGGAGGGTCTATGAGGCTCTTGTGTATCTTGGGTAAGTGGTAGAAGACCGGCACTCTAGGGAACTTATTCAGAATATAATTATATTCACCTTCTTTTAAAATGCCGGTCTCTCTTCCACTACCCAAAATAGACATCAGCTTTTTATTGAATTTCTCAGTGGGATTCAGTTCCAATTTTCTGTATGTTTTCCTATCACCCAGAAGCCTTTCAGCTTCTTTACAATATTTCAATTTGTCCATCACCACCAAGCCACCCCCCTTATCCGCCGGCTTGATGGTGATGGAGTTATCCTCCTTTAAATTCTTGAGGACCTCCCTATCTTTTCTACTCAAATTGGAGTTTACTTTCAAGCTATGATTGTCCTTTCTTAAGTCTGCTAATACTAGCTTTTCAAAAGTCTCTATATTACTCCCTTTCTCATTGGAGGGGTAAAACTTTGATTTTGGCTTCAAATTGGTATGTACAAACCCATCAGTCACTACTCTTGTGTAATTCTCTAGAGGTTGTTTCAAATAGTATCTTTTAAGTGTTAAATTTCTTATAAATTTCCTTACATTTATATGGGTTTCAAATTTATTCAAGGTTTTACTTGGAGCAAAGGTTAAACCTAAGCCTAAAATTTTTGTTTCTTCATCTGAAAGGGATCTATCGCTTAAATTGAAAATACTACTTTTTTTAGGGAGGTCAACAACCTCCTTTCCTATCTCTGTCTCTTTACCCCTATCTCGTCTTCCCTTTCCTCCTCTACTTCCTCTATATTTCTTTTTTTTGTGATGGCTTTTTGAGGTTTTCCTGTTTCTGTTACCTCTTTTATTTTTACTGTCTTGCCCTCCTTTTGAGGGCTTTTCCCTAAAAAATGTTCCTCCTCAATTGTAAGTTCAAAACTATCTAGTCTTCTTTTCTCTAGTGGTTCAAATCTATTATATGTGACTGGTTTCCATCCTTCATCCCTCCCTTTCCTTTCATGATTTCTATGAATTTTAGAAATTTTATGAATTGATCGATATAGTGTTGCAACACTTAGGGATTGTGATTTATTTTATCTTGGTATTATCATGTTTTTATTTTGAAAATAAATTGTAGAAGAATTTTTCACTTATTCTGTCCAAGGTCCAGTTTTTTCTACATATTTAGCTAACGACCTCCATACACACCTTTATCCCTTTTGCAGATTAAGCGCCTAATCTCCATAACTTTTTCACTTTATACACCTTTCTATCTGGGAAGTAGATAGTAGGAGAATAGGGCAAGGGATATTAACTCTTAAGCGCTAGTTTATTTAACCCCCTTTTTTTGCTACATATCTATAACTTCCAATAAATAAATAAGCAGCTAGAGGGTGATGGAAATATTTTCCTATAGAGATA